>NC_059401.1:7225000-7525000 GCF_905220565.1 Melitaea cinxia
TTAGGAGTTAAACAATATATTTATTTATAGATTAACACTCGAACAATATAGATATCCGATATCCACAATTTTATTTGTTACAAAATCAAATTACGTTTTTCTCGCTAGCCCTTGTCAAAATTCTCCATCATGCGCTCTGTGCTCTTTCTAGAGCGTTCTCTTAGAAATGACAAAATGAATTTAAAAATTGTGAGAGAAATAAGTAATGTCAAATACGCAGTATACTACGGGTATCGTGCGGATATGCTTGTTTATTAAATATATATAAAAAATAATATTTTATAAATTAAATAATAAAAGTTAATATATGTGAAATACAAATAAATATAATATACATAAACAAATAATAAATGCCAGATAGCCTACAGTAATGAATTGGTTGAGTATTATTATTCAATTCCCTATAGTCAACACACATGCGTGTTCCACCGTTCTTTTTATCTACAAGAATGATAGGGCTCGCAAATGGGGATGAACTTTCTCTAATAATATTCGCCGCCAACAATTGCTCAATCGTCTCATCAACTACCTTAGACTCCTGAGGGGATAACCTATATGGTCTCCTATGTACTACTTTATGGGGATCTATCAAATCAATTTTCAACTGCCCGGTTTTAATTCTAGTTGTGGGAAAATTTTCAATAAAATTATCAGCATATTGCGTTAATATGTCAAAAAGTTTTACTCTATCAGATCCCGTCAGGTCGGTATTAATTGAATTAATGTCAAATATGGGTTTGGTTTTGGTACACACATTAGACTCCCTACATCGCTTAAATATTAAGCCGGTCTCGAAAATTTCAACTAAAATATCATCACGCTCAAGTATATCTCTACCTAATAAAATAGCGTCTCGTAGGCAATCATCCGGGACTACATGAAGAGTGACGCGAATCTCGACGCTCTGAATATTTATGTCACAAACGATTTGCTCTGTGCTACTAATGATACTCTTTCCAATACCAGTCATGTTGATAAGGTCATACAATCTTTCGCCGATAACAAGGTGTGAAAAGCTTTTCTTAATTAAACTGCACTCAGAACCGGAATCGAAAATAAAAGAAAATTTCATACCACTACAGTCCATAATACCTCGAACAATCTTCGAGCACGCGTTGACTTCTTTGCTTCCAGTAGCGACTTGTTCCTTCTTCGTATTGTCAATCCTTTTTGGGCAGGTGGAGACGACGTGGCCTGGCTCCCCGCAGACGTAGCAGGTAGGGTGTGGCTTCTGGTTGACACGTTTATCTTGTGGTTTGTTTCTGTCACGGCAATCAGCTCCACGATGCCCAATCCTGCCACATATGTTGCAGCTGCCTCGAAAGCTGAACGTGGCGCGAGGGCGTTTGACATCAGGGTCATTTAACTCTGACAATTCGGACTTTCTTTTCAAGGAAATACCCCGTAGTACTCGAAATAGTTGGGATTTATCATTTACAACAGTCGAGTTCAGTTCACGACGTATTTGAACATCGCACTGAGATAATACGGAAATGGCAAAGCCCGTCACAACCTTTTCAGATAAACTTGCATCCGGGATGTTTTCAATTAATTGCCAAAGTCGTAAACATGCTTGAGCGGGGGTCTCATTAGTGTTAATTTGAAATTTAAGGATACTGTCAAAGTGATCCTGAATCAGCATAGGACGAGAGAACTGAGCTTTTAAAGTCTCCTGTATATCTTCCCATTTATATTGACTGGAAGGTATTTTGGTCAATAACGTGGCTGCACGGCCTCGTAGACAATGGGTCAGCGTCATGATTAAATCTACGCCTTTCAAATTTTTGCTACTAATTATGGCGTCTGACAGGCGACACCATCCCTCTATGTCAGAATTCGGGTCATCAGGATCAAACGGCACCAATACCGTGACAGGATGTGGTGGTGCATTGGAACGGGGTAGTAAAGCATCAGTTAATTTTGAAAGAAATGCTTCTAACTATTTGAGGGTAGCGGAATATTTTCTTGCATATTTTGTGACGAGGTGTCAGACGTGGGCGGAAAATCCAATCCCACTTCTGATGTCGGATTCGGCCCAGACATCAGAAGGAAAACTCAGATAAGGTATTATACAAATTTATTGCAGTCGAACAATCAGTTATCTTAAATCTAGAAATACAGAAATGAAATATAATAAATTAAACAATTACAAAATATGACAGTGAGGGCGGTCACATAGGGCTGTACTGACTGTCAGAGACAGGGTTCCACGCACCCACCGCAATAAGGACAGTACTAATTATACAACGTTCCAACGTCCAATAACTGTGCAGTACTGACTGTCGAGAGACAGTGGTTCGGGCACCAAGACGCATCCGTTTGAAATGCGTGTCGACTCAAAAGCGCGGCTCCTTATAAAGGCGATTGCTTGGCGGGGAGAACAGTTACAATATTGTACTGTCGATAATGATGCGTCCGGTGCACGTTCCACTAGCGCCATCTAGCCGCCGTCTCTCAAAACTGTTAAATAAGGTGGCTGCCGTCAAATATACACTAGGATCTGTCTGTCAGTTTTTTATGACAGTCTATCATAACAGACTCGAAATTAAAAAATTTTATTTAAAATATTATTAACTTACATGATGTCCCAAGATACAAAAGATAAAAGATACAGATAAAATATATTGACTCAATTTCAAAGTTAAAGGAAGCTTATTTGGACATTAAAAAAAACAATATTTTTTGTAACGGTTTTTGTACTTTTAACTTGTTGCCAACGCTGAGGATTAAAAAGAACCTAATTTGCGACTTGTCGCCCAAACTTAAAAAAAGGAGCATATCCATGAAAAAAATCACCCAATTCGCGATAAATCGCCCCATCTGGCTGCTTTGGTTATGGCCACAAAGGCACACTTTAATGATCTAATAAATAATGAATGCGGAAAGGAATAATGAATAAGGATTACAAAAACTATGTGATGAATAATTTTACTCCTTACTAATGTCTTTGTATTCATGCAAATGTTTCAAACATTTATCTATCGCAAAGGGCCAAGAAAGAAGCCGAAAGAAGGTTATTTTTTCTAAATAAGGTATTTTTATAAGCAACACTAGTAACCGGATACTAAACTATGGACAATGTAGATTTAGCTTCCACATCCATAAACAATTTTTGGTGATTTGGTCTGCTAGCTCCGGCCTCCGCCATTTTGTGTAACATCCGGTTGCGGCGTTTTGCGACGCTTTAATTAACGTTGTTGTTGCGTTATTGAAAAACGTATTACCAAAAGTTTTTAGGCATTTGGGTATTTATCTCTATGTGAATTACGTAAAATCAATGGTACAACTAATTTAGACGCGTAATATTACACGACTGGGAATTGCTTATTGTAAGTCATTCTGTGCGGCGTGGGTTTAATTATTATACTTATTTACTTGTAATGAAACTACGAATTAAAATTATATTAATAAACATAATCTATTTAAGGTGCAATGTCTCGCTACGGTGATTGTAAAGTTTATGTGGGTGACTTGGGCAACAATGCCAGTAAACCTGAATTAGAAGATGCGTTTTCATACTACGGCCCCTTAAGAAATGTGTGGGTAGCCAGAAACCCGCCAGGTTTTGCCTTCGTTGAATTTGAAGATCCACGTGATGCTGAAGACGCAGTAAGTTTTTTATCATAAGCTAAACGGATATGCAAACTACAATGTGGTATACTTATCATTCAATTGCTTCTTACAGATACGAGGGTTAGATGGACGGACGATATGTGGTCGGCGCGCTCGGGTAGAAATGTCGAACGGTGGTCGTGGCTATGGAGGACGTGGACCACCTCCTCGTTCCAGACTCCCACCTCGTCCTTACGACGACCGTTGTTACGACTGTGGTGACCGCGGACATTACGCCAGAGACTGCACGCGCCGTCGCCGCCGCAGGTGAAATTTAGCATGATTGCCAGAAATGTGTACAAAATTTGCTGGTATGGAATCTTTCTAGGTCATATACTATTATAAGTAAATATAAAACAGTAATACGCCATTTGCTTCATTGTTTTTTATAATTGTTACAATTACATTTGAAGTACTTGTTAATGGTTTAAACGAGGGTGGTAATAGTAAAGATTCCGTTCCAACGCTTTGCATCCACGTAAACCAATGATAACTATGTTATAGGTTATCATTGGCCTGTGCGCCGAGAACGAACTCTTCAGTGTCTGCACTTCTTATAGTCTGCGCTACGTAGCTTTCACTTCGCGTCGTGTACTCCACTAATGTTGGCAGCGACTGTAACGTCACTCTGTGAACTACGTAACTACAGCCTACGTGCACACTTCACTTATTGAGAAGTACATTGAGTGTAATGTTCGTTCTGCGCGTCGCGACACGCCTATTGTAATCACTGCGTGCACTCAGTGAGTTACACATTATTATCCCATAATTTCTGTTCAAGGCAGGCTGACTTTGGGTAATAAATAAGGGTTAGTTGTTTGTTATAGGTCATTGGTTCATAAGAATTTTTATTTTAGCACTGCAGCATTTTATTATTTCCTCCAGTCAGACACAGAAGAGATATAAAACTAACTTTAGGTTTGTAAGTTTTGAACCTTATAGTGACCACAAGACTAAAGGAGTATCCAAGGTTTACTAAATTTTAGATATTGCTTGTGTCTGATCCTAAAAAATTAAGTATTTTTAGTTCAAATTAAAAAAAAATACATGTTAGTTTTTAGCTTTTTGTAATAGTACGTTTAGACTATGACACTAAATGATACACTTAGTGTATACATTAAGTGTCTCTAATTGCAAAATTTATTGTGACACGGTAATTAGTGTCGCATCAGCTGCTGTGTGAACATGTTGTGTCCAAGTGTCCAGTGTAGTTGAAAAGTTTTCAAACAAGTTTGATATTTTCAATACACCACACTGCGTTTGAGTGCACATAATGAATTTTACGTGGGGCAAGGAGACCACAAAGAGCCTTATTATTTTTGTAGAAGGGCTACCATAGATAGATATATACAAATATCCTTCAATACTATAAATATTGCTTCACAACATTCCAGAATTATTAATGACATTGTTGACACTGGTATACGAAATAAATAACTAAGTGAATGATAACTGTCTCCTGAAAATAAATAACAAAATAAATAATTTATCATAATCATAATCAATAAATAAAAGTGAAAAATCTTTTGTTAAATAGACATTTAGCCATGCTGACCGAGCATCACTAACTGGTTTGCTGTGAAAAGCTCGGACACGATTTCCGTACACTTAAAAATGACACTACTCAGACACAAAAAATCCGTACAAGTGTTATCAGTACAGACATTAATGTCTGACATTTATGTCGGAATTTCTGTCATAGTCTAACGTACCATAACAAACACGTAATTGTACGACTAAGGTCAAATGACATTTATTTTAACATGAATTTTGGTTTTACCTACCTTGTGGTTACATACTGACTAGGTAATCAAATTCTATTTTGGCTCTATTGAAAGCTATTAATCTAATGTAGTAGAAGACAAACCATTTCTATAATTTATTTTATGATAAGGATTAGACACAAGCAATTTGTAAAGACAAAATAAAGCTTAAGTTTTAACAATAGTATTAATGTCCACAGCCGGTCGAGGTCCCGTCGTCGCACGCGCTCTCGCTCTCCGAGGTCTGGTTCCCGTTCAAGAAGCCGTTCCCGCTCACGTTCTCGTTCTAAGGGAAGATCCATCTCACGTTCAAGATCACGTTCACCATCTAAAGATTCAAAGAAGTCAAACTAAAGCCCGTTTAACAGTGCTATGTAGAAATGCAAACTATCATTTTGTTTGTTTTTTTATTAGTATATCATCATTGGTGTCATACAGGTTTAAATATAATCCTTTCACCAATATTTGCAAAATTAATAAAATATCATTCCTATGTAATGACTGTGAGATAAAACTAGCATTGATACAACTTGTATTTATGATATATTACACCATCAATACAAATTGACTTAAAAATAAATGTTTTATGGAACGTGACTAATTTTTTATTTACCTTTTGAACGCCTAAGTCACCTATACTTGACAAGGGCTTGCGAGCCCTGTACGCCAACGACGTCTATAGGGGACAAAAAACCCAGACCACAAAAATAATATCTAAAATTATTAAAAAAAAATTTCTAGTAATATAATTCAACATTTCTGAAAATGGAATATCCCAGCAACATTTGAGTATAAAAAATAAGTCTTAGAGGTACACCTAGTCACGTACTAAGAAACATTGAAATAAAACATGCATTCTTATTCCACGTAAATAATATGTCCAGAACGCCGAAGTCTTATAAGTTGACCACTAGGCATGTGTCGCAAGAGGTATAAATAAATAAATATTTACAACATACACACGGTCATCTGTTCCTAAAGTAAGGAACTTAATGCTCGTGTTATAGGTAACAGCCGACTAGTATACATATTTTTTTTTATAAACTTATAAATAAATATTTATTACACCCAGACTCGGGGTGGGAATCGAACCCACAACCCCCGGAGCAGAAAGCAGGGTTACTACAAACTGCGCCAACGGCAAGTCAAAATGGTATAGATGTTTTTTAAGCTATTGAAAATTCAACAAAGTGTTATAATTTTCTGTAAATAATTTGACATTTGAATAAGACGACATGTAAAAAACATAAAACTATCAGCTAACACAAATAGCAAATGAATAAAAAAATCAAATCAACTAAAATCAATCAAATTGCCGTAATAAATCGGATATGGCAAATCTGGCGCATCCCTAGCGTTTCACCATTAATACGTTTTAGAGATAGGTTCCTCACTCATGAGGTGCCTTATTTGAGGTACTCGTTATCGCAAATTGAAAGAGTTACTCGAATTTCAATAATGAACCACCTCCCTCGTTTACGCGTCCTCACATTGACATTATTGACGCGACTCACGAGGACGATTAATTCCCACCTCAATGAGGATGATTCTTCGAGGATGAGGTGGAAGTACTTATTTCATAATTGAGCAGCGAGTTAGATAATGAGTAAGGTGAGGAGTCGAAATTTTTAAAACACAGTTAGACACATGATTTTGATATTATGTACCTAATGAAATAATGATGTTTGTGATACTGATGCAAAGAGCAACACGGAGGGGAGTAGCCATGTACAGGCGTTCCCCTCTGTCAAGGTATAAGGCCAAATGGCCATATGCGTACAATAAAACTAGTTGCAGCCGCACTGATCACTAGACTAAATCTAGTTGCGTGATTGAATCAACGTCCTTCAAAAAATGCTAAATTGTTCTGTTTTTTGCTTCAAAAAAAGATCTGCCACGTCAAATTTACTAAAACATGGCGTTACCTTTCATACGTAAGTCATAGATCAAGTAAAAAGAATAGATAACGCACTTAGAACAAAAAAGTGAAGCCACTTTTTTAAATATGTGTGAGTGAGTGAAGTGTTGACACTTTTTAAAAAAGGTCCCTGAAAATTTTATTAAATGAGATTAAACACAATTAATTTAATATAGGTAAAATGGGTATGCGAAAATAAAAATCTGTTTATAGTTTTAAATATATTTACTCCTTTTTTGCTTCAAATTGTTAAATAAATCTATTGCAGCCATGTTTTGATTTAATGAATTATATAAATCTGTGTCAATGAAAATTGCGTTTTTAAGTAATTGATGATTCCTCTGAAGGGCAAGTTCCTGTTTTAAAGACGTCTAACTCTTTGCTGTAATGATTTAATGTTTTTACATTTTTTTTTTTAAATAAAGTTCCTGTTTTTTTAACATTTCTCTTAGTTTATGTTTTCTAGGTGTATCAAAGATTGAATCTTGGTTAACGACTAATTTAAGACTCATCCGGTAGGTCCTAGAACAAAAAATATAACATTAAAATACCTAGTAGTAAGTAGTAGTATATATGTGATGGTACTCTGCGAAGTCCACGTTTTGTACCGTACATGTCAGCTTTATCAAAATGGTTTGAACAAACCACACTAGATGAGGATGGCTGTCGTTGTAGTTCATTTCAGCTCAGTCGCACAGCAGCTACCTATTCTATCTACCTCTTATTAAAATATTCGTTGGAAACCTAAAATCATGATATTTAGTAGTAAAATATGAGTAGTTAATTCACAAATTTAAACAGACACAAACGAGTTAAAAATTCATATTGACTTCAATTTAAGTAAAACATAAAATCACACGATAAAAAAAAAACCACAATAATGATGTCCACTTTCTACTTAATTATTTTTCTATGATTGCCTACAATTTATTTACCCGCATCTTGGGCTAATGGAAATAAGAATTACTGGTAACACTCCCTCGGTACGTCATTTCGGGACATCGAAATTAAAAGTTCCGAATAACCTCAATATTATTGTGGAATAACAAGAAATATAAAGTTTTGTATGTACTTACGTGTGAAACGATATTTCTTCAGACTTTTTATTCACTTTGGTATTGTTTTTGCACCATTTAATTACATAAGAACGGCATTTTGAAGGCAAAGTTACTGTACGAGGGCCCGTGAGATACTAACGAAAATGAGCGTAGTTTGATGCATATGTGTGTGTGAGCGCGTGTGTTTACTTGAAGGAGCCGAGTTTTGTGGCTTCACTAACAACAAAGGCCGCGCATTATCTACTTTTTTTTACTTCATCTATGACGTAAGTATTTTTTAATCACATTATTACTTGTATACTACTTTTAAACCTTTGTTAAACTTAAAAATTACAAATATTATCGGTCGTGTTGACTCGATTTGTTTACCAACATAGGCCGCTCGCCCTCATACAATATGCGGATCGGTCGAGCGACTGATCGGAGTCTATTTCCGAGAAGTCACTGTCGCCGAGCGATAGTGTTGTTACCGGTTTGTTTGTAGATAGTTATCGATAAAAACGGCAAAGGCAAAAGAGGTGACAGACATTTTTGAGATCTTGATTTATTTATAATATAATATTGCTAGCTTTTTTTAATAAACATAGTTATATAATAAAATTGCATTAAATTAAATATAATACGCGTATTACGAGTATTAATACATTTTACTAGAATTACTTAATGTGAACTTCGACCATAATGTTTTATATAAAAATTTGGCAGGTTTTCTGAAAAACCAAATTTAAGGGATACATGGAAAAAAATTGTAATAACAGACAGACCTGGACGCCGACAAAAAATAGTGTAATTTGTTCAGATCATATCAATACCACTAACTTTCAAGTGTTGGCGAACAATAGAAGGATTAGTCGAGGGCACCAAACCAACACTAACGCCACACTGTTTTTGTCCCGTAAGTTTTTTTTTGTCTCATGTACAAGGTAATCAAGATATGGTTCACCTTTGTCATAGTAGTGAAACGAAACTTAGATTTGTCAACTTTGAAAATTAACAATGTTAAGTCCATCATTTCAGAGTCATCAACAAATCATTCAATCTAGCAGATGACAGGCTATCATGTTATGATGCCATTAGTGCTACGCTCCTTATTCCTGATTCGTTGACATCACAGTGTACATCATCAACTCCTCAAAATGTGGGTTAATTTTAAATCGTTTATTGTAGACTGGCATTGTTTGGCACAACAACGTTGGACAAAACGTATTGTGACATAATTATAATAGTTAGACATATGCTGTCGCGACGCTTTTTAACCGACTTCCAAAAAGGGAGGAGGGTCTCAATTCGAGTGTATTTTTTATGTATGTTACTTCAGAACTTTTGACTGGGTGGACCGATTTTGATAATTTTTAATTTAATAGAAAGCTGATGTTTATCATGTGGTTGCGCTTAAATGTCATCGAGATCTGATAACATCTTTTTGAGTAACCTTTGATAACGCGTATATATTACATATATTGTATTACTTGTCGATGTAATTGAAGTCAGTTTTTTTTTTTCGTTTGCGAGCAAATACAATTATAGTAGATAATGATGTATTCTACAAAGTCTTACTACATTTTGTATTTCTATTATCATTAGTTTTTGCAGCGCACGCAATGTAAGGAATTTTTTAGGATATTTTTTTATCCCTTGGGTTACATTATTGGAGTTTTAGTAAAGATCCCAAATATTTTTAAAAATATAGTATAACCTATGTCGCTCAAGGATAGTGTAGCTTCTCAACGATGAAATAATTTTTTGAATCGGTCTAATAGTTTCGGAGCCTATTCAATGCTAACAAACAAACAATCAAATCTTTACTCTTTATAATCGTTTATTTTACATGAAGATGTTTGATTTGTAGTATATAATAAATTAAGTCTATTTTTATAATAATATCTTACCTTTGTATCACTTTAAAAACATTATTTCCCTAACCGAGTAGTTGAATTTATCGATAATGCATATCGACAGTTGTTACAACCACGGCTGTTAGCAACTTTTCAGTGTAGTTGCGGCGTGTCATTATACTGTAATGACATAGAATGTATCTATGTGTGTGTGAAAAATGTAAGTGTGATTTTAATTTAGTATGTGTGAGTTACGTAGTGACAGACGATTATTTTTGTGTGGGAATTAGATAAAGTGTGTGTGTGTAATTTCCCCCCGCAAAAAATGACAGAAAGTTTTGTATCGGTAACAAACGCAATGGCCACTCCCCTCCGTGTTGCTCTATGTACTGATGTTTGGTAGGATATTATTCAGATAATATCATAATATTAATACGTGAAGCAAAAACTTTGTATACCTCTTTTTACGAAAATTGCGTGGACGGGGAAGAATGAAATTTCGCACACTTATAGTTTATATAGAGAAGGAGTGCAGAATGATTATACATTTTTTAAATTATGCATAAAAAATACATTAAATTTAACAATCAAGAAAAAATTACTCAAATACACACACTACTATTGTAAAATTGAAAAATATTATTCATTTTTTATCAATATGTAATTCGTTCTCCAATTTAAAAAATCATTTAAAACAATATATGAATAAATATTTGGCTTAGTGTTAAATAATATGTAACGTTTAACAGCGCGCATCAAAATGCGTCGTTCTAAGAAGCAAAGTGGTACATCGTTCCATAGCTTAATTGGCTAGAGCGCCGACACGGTCAGTCGGAGACGCGGGTTCGAATCCCGCTGGAGCGGTCAATTTTTGATATGATATTCAAAAATGTTTAGAATTCCTAATGTGTGGGTACACAAAAATAAAATCGTACATATTAAAAATAGCATGGTGTCGTCTCCTGTCAAAGATTTTCATTGTAATATGAAACTTTGAATAGTTACGGGTCTCTGTAAAGAACTCACTATAGACGGCGCCACGGTTCGCTTAAACCGAAAATAGAAATCATCATATCAAGAATTTCGCTCTGGCGGATACATCGTTCCATAGCTTAATTGGCTAGAGCGCCGACACGGTCAGTCGGAGACGCGGGTTCGAATCCCGCTGGAGCGGTCAATTTTTGATATGATATTCAAAAATGTTTAGCAAAGTGATAATCAAAGTGATAATTATAAAAAATAAAAGTAGTGTATCGTTTATAAGTTAGCTACTCGTGAGACATGCGTGACTCACGCTTGCCGCTTCCTTGGACAATCGGATGAATTCGACTGTCCTCGTACGATACCTCGCCTCAAGTCGCCTCAAATGAGGGATACCTCGTGAGGCTTCAAAAGCTAAAATGAAGGCTTCCTCATCCTCAAATTAAAATGACGAGTTATTCATCACTAATCAGTTTACTACACGCCGTTGTCAAACATAGACTAGACGACACCAAGGACGACACTGTGGTGACGTCATAAGCGAATAGTGAGAAAAGTAGTGCAGTGCAACATGAGCGATACCTTAGAACATCGTCGCATTTTGGAAGTCGTCGATGATTTTAATAATATAAATTTACAAATAAAAAATTTCTTCAAATTTTTATCGAAGGTTAAGAGCGAAGATTACGGTTTTCTTTCTCATTCTCAAAATCATCTGGCAGCATCAACATCATCTCTAACCCCCACTCTCAAAAAAACTTTTCTTCTGTGTGCTTAAGTTAGCCTATAACCACAGAGTACTATGATATAAACAGGAATAGCTTACGCTTGTGTGCGCCAGCCCTACGGCTTTGGTGTTGTGAAATCGAATGACGAGACGTACGCAGTGCTGTTTAGTACTATTGGTACCTAAGCAAATAAAAGGAGTTACTCCACTAGTTGATCCGATGAAGCTAATTAATATAATCGGTGCGGTCAAATATAAAAGAAATATTTAAATGCTTATATATTAAGGGTAAGTCGGCGCCAGCCTTAGTTTAAAAGAAATATACATATGCGTTAAATATTAAAGTTAGCACCAACTTTAGATTTTTAAAAATATTAAACTTTTATTACTCCGTATATTCGTTTAATTTATGCCTTGGCGTACAGAATGGGTTTGAGGACCGTTCAAACAAATTGAATTTAGTTTTATAATTTGATATAATATTAAAAAATAACTCACCTAGAACGGCAATCACATTAGCCAATGCTAAATAGATACATACTCTATTAGACAACTTTATAATCAATCGGGTAATAAAAAAAAAAAAAAACTAGAGACGATATAAGTACAATTATTTCGACCGTATCCGTCCCCCTATATATTTTGTCTATGAACACAAGCGGTACGGGCCAAGGTTTCGAAGGACAATTCATCTATCATGGGCGTGGATAGCGAAGAGGTCTTGATCACCTTGCCCTGGGGCACAATGGGCTGTGGATGGATGAGAGAGGACTCTCATACGTCATTTTCAGTTATTCGGTCCTGAGGATGACGGTAGCTGGGATGGCCTCCTGCTGCGGTACACACCTGTGAACAATGTGAAGAGGGCAATATACTTGCCTCATGGGACGGGCTCTACAAAAGATGAGTGGTTCGAGACACGGGAAGAGCAGTAGACGTGCTTGCGCAAGCAACCCACGTAACCCAGTAAAAATCCTGCATAGCTCGGTTTTCGCACAAGTCGGGCAACATTTTTAAGATTATCCCTTCCTCAAAAAAAGCCAATGCCAAATTAGTGTAAACGGGTACGATTGTTTATGATATTTAGGTAAAATATAACTTTTAAAGAAAAAACTGTGTACGATATCCGAACTTTTATTTCTTATATTATTATAAATCTAAAAGTTTTATTATTGGCTTTGGCTCAGGGTGGAGAAAGCACCCCATCTTGCCCCACCGTGGATATGCCCATGGCTAGATTCATTAAATTAAATCACGTATACGAGTGGTATATACAAATTCTAAGTTGTACACCATAAATACCTAACCTGTTTCACCAGTTGTGGATAACGCTATTTGACGGATGATAGCGTCCGACAGTAAAAAGTTTTTTTTAAAGTTGCAGTTTATTAATTGAGGAGAAACAGGCCTTACTGGCCTATTCTATTCTATCACGGTCTATTTCTATCACGGTCTTATACAAAGGTCAGGAAACTAAGTTAAATTTCAATAGTGAGAGATTAAGATGTCATAACTTTCGTTCGCGTTAACGACGCTGTATGCCACTGCCTATATATCATTAGTCATTGTGACGCCGGTTGAGTGCTTTATTAATTGTAATTGGTTATATTGAGATGACGCTTCATTGTAATTGGTTATATTGAGCGACGTTTTATTGCAATTGGCTATGCCTCTAGCGCTTGTAAACCATTAAGCCGACGTACTCCCAGTCGAGCAGTCCCACCTCTGAAGTTGCTGGACTTGTGTATAAGACCGTGATTTCTATCGTTATCCGTCAAATAGCGTCATCCACAACTCGTGAAACAGGCCCTAAGTACAATGCATGTAAAATCTATTTTCAAGTTAGGCTTACAACTAAACGCGTTGTTTAAGATATTAGCTACCAAGGGTCTGTTTCATCGATCGTGGATAACGGCTATTTCACGGATACCTATTTGACGGATTTCGGTATCCAATTGAACATTTTTTGCTATATTATTCTTTATTACCATTAAATACCCCTTTATTTATGGGATATATTAATTCTGAAATATTAATAAAAGAGTTGTAGTTTATTAATTGAGTACAATCGGGTCCTAATGGCCTATTCTACCTCCTGTTGTTAAAAACTATGCGTAACTTGACTTTGAAAAGCTCAGTCGTGCAGTTTTGAGTCACCCTACTTTCTGCTCCGGGGATTTTGTATTCGATTCCCACCTCGAGTCTTGTTGTGATATATGTGTTGGGCGTATTTAAAAAAAGAGTAGAAGTTCATATAAGGCTGGCTTAAAAAGAACTGCACCTATGTGTAGATTAATTTACTTTTTAAATAGACTTTGATGAAAAAATAAAGTGTGTGTGCACTTCGTGCACAGCAAAAGTGAGACTTCTAAATAGTAGTCTACGAGAGAATTTTTCTACAATAATATTAAATACTACTGTGTAATGTATTATATATATCCTATTCTCTCTTATACATTTATGTGTTTGTTTCTTTATCGTGTTGCATTTTCGTTTCACACACACACACACTCACACACACACACACACACACACACACACACACACACACACACACACTTCAGCCTATCGCAGCCCACTGCTGGACATAGGCCTCCACAAGTTCGCGCCAAAAATGGCGTGAACTCACGTGTGTTGCCCATAGTCACCACGCTGGGCAGGCGGGTTGGTGACCGCAGGGCTGGCTTTGTCGCACCGAAGACGCTGCTACCCGTCTTCGGCTTGTGTATTTCAAAACCAGCAGTTGGATGGTTATCCCGCCATCGGTTCGATTTATAAGTTCCAAGGTGGTAGTGGAACTGTGTTATCCCTTAGTCGCATCTTACGACACCCACGGGAAGAGAGGGAGTGGCTATATTCTGTACTGCCGTAACCACACAGCCTTTTCGTTTTATCGAGTTTCAAATCACAACGATTGTACAGAAGTGTAACTTCAAAAAATATAACTTTATATAATGACTTCACATTGTTATGATTATTGCTACAATACATTCCCGATACGATATAAACACTCAAATATTTATCATGTCGTAAAATTTTTTTAATGTTGTGTTTTCTTGAACAGAAATTTTCTTTTAATATTTTAAATAGGTGAAAGCTCATTTCTATTTAAAGTGTAAAATTCTATAAGTGATTTAATCTCATCTCTAAGTAAATCTCTTTCTTCTTGTAAAATATATACGAATTTAGAATGTTATGTATCATTTTGTCTTTTAATAGTATTTTTAATAGATAGGCATAGGCAAATTTAATGAAATGGTAACATTTTAAAATTAAAAAAGTAAAAAGCAATGTTCAGCGGACGGACGTCGTTTCGACTTTTGTATTCCGTCATGCAATAATTTTTCATTCATGAATACCTTGTTAAAAAGTGTTTTAGATGGTGTCTCCGTCGTGAACACTAGTTAGATTTTAGATAAAAATGATATTTTAGTGTATGATTTTCCCTAGTTCAAGTTATAGTTCTTCATAAGTCTGTGACAAGTACGGTAATGGTGGCCATGTCATGAAAATCCCCACAGCCATGGATGATAGCTCCGTATCTCACCATAACGGAGGGCAAGTGGGATCTCAGATAGGAGTTAGTGTAAATAACAAACAAAATGAAGAATCTAGTCAAAGTGTCCAGTATTCAATACCGGGCGTTTTGCATTTTATTCAACATGAATGGGCGAGATTCGAACTCGAGAGATCACAATGGGAGGTGGACAGAGCCGAATTCGAGGTATTATTAAAATGATTTTATTATTGATTTTGAAGTCAATATGTTCATTATTTGAATGGTTATTTTTATTTCATTTTTTTCCTTTCGTAACACCCACGTAATCTCGTCCAATTCTGTCAATTTCGTTAATTGCCTCAAGATTTTGTTTAGACATAGAATTTTAAATTTCAATGCTTATTTCAATACAAGTTCCTTTTAACATACAATGAATGTTAGAAGTGTCATTGGATATTGTCACTGGCAAGATTTATTAAGAATAAGTTGATTTAGAAACTTGCAAATTGTTTTATGTTTTTATTGATGTTCTTCTTTTGAAGTATAGATTTCTTTTTCTTTCTTTGTTGTTGTTTTCATTTAGTTTAGAATACTATTTTTTATAAATAAAAGTTTATACAGTGCAAAACATCTCATTCATGAAATGATATTACTAATTAGGTTAAAATGAATTCAGTGTTCAAATACCACATGTGTGATAATTAAGTTTTAACGCTTGTTAAATTTCACTGCACTACTAAAACTATATTAATTTTACTGGACTTAAAATATAATTTTATTTTATCAATAGAATTTGTTTTTATTTTATATATACATGCGCTAGGTTTATGTTGTAAGTTGTGGTATAGTATATACACAACTTTTACAAATCTGGTGACTGGTGCCTGTGACTTTGGCACCACTGTAACTTATAATCTAATCTGTGGAACAAACAAGTGAATCTTCATTTCACATCATTTGTAAATTTAACTTAAATAATAACTAAGATGCAAGTAATAATTTCTGTACACTATTATAAAAGAAGGAAAAGAACACTAAACTAATAAACAATATAATCATCTAATTTATAGTTTTCGATAATTTCCTGACATTTTTGATATTTTTATATTTTGTAAGAGGAACATTGCATAATTAAATATAACTATAATAAATATGTTTTAGCTATGGTAGATATTGATAGCCATATATGTATACATTGTGTCGTCAAACTTTTATAAATAACAGTTTATATATATAATTAATATATTTGTACAACATTAATTGAATAGGAAAATATAAAATCAGGTTATATATGTCATAATTAATATTACTTAATAGTTTTATTCTTAATTGGTTAATTAAAATATTTTCTTTATAGGCAAGGATTGCCTTTCTTCAAGGAGAGAAAAAGGGTCAAGAGAATCTAAAAAACGATCTTGTAAGGCGGATTAAAATGCTTGAGTATGCATTAAAACAAGAACGGGCGAAGTTTCATAAGCTTAAGTATGGAGTAGAACTCCAACAGGGTGATATGCGCCCACCTCCGGAGGAAACCTCACAAGAAACTGAACCGGCTGAACGGGCCCAATGGAAGCAAGGGCGCCAATTAATTAAACAGTATCTGCAGGTATAAGTTCAAGAAATACTGTATAAGCATGTGATTTTTGGTATACATATTTATTAACCTAACATTATATATGTAAAACATTTGATGATTATTTTATAATATTTTCCACATATTAGTTGTATTATTAATTGTATGATATTTTATATTTGCTTAATAGGAAATAGGTTATACAGATACAATTCTTGATGTACGTTCAAACAAAGTAAGGACTTTACTGGGCTTAAACAATGAGGAACAGGGAGAAGAAACTAGCTATAGAAACTGCGAAAAGCAACAGCACTATTCAATGAATACTGCTTTGAGTCGCAAGATGTATGATTATGGTATGATCTTAATTGTTTATAAATATTGCTTAGATAAATAACAAATTGAATAACAGGAAATAGGCACTCTTATCTTTATTATCTTTAGGTGGAAAAGATCAACGTAAAAGTGGAGTATCACAAGGTAGTGGTTATAGTGATGAAGGACTTTCAGTACAAGAGACAGCAGCGGTGTTTGCTAATTTTGAATTCCTTGCAAATCAAGAAATGGACATGGATGAGATTGATGATTTAGAGGCAAAGCAAATGCATCATACTGCAGTTAAACAAGGTATTTACATTTTACTTTTTTAATCAAATTAATTGATCGCACAAAGCTTACAATTTTAAAGTTAATTTATTTTTTTCACATATATTTTTAATATGTTTGATATTGTTGTTTATTTTGTCATTGCTTTTTTTATGTTTACTTAAATAATAATTTAGCCATAATTATGAAGACAGTGGCTCAGAAATTCTTCACATTTCCTTAATTACTTATCCCTATAACAAACACATTATAAAATAATATTTTAATTGCTACTACAAGGCGAGGAGGTCGACCACGAAGCTGAGGAAGTGTTAAATGAGTTTAATCTACTAACAGCGAGTGAGGCTGATGGAGGGGGCCAAGGGGATGAATATGCCGTTGGAGGTAAGTTAAGATATACTCTATTACTAAATTGTATTTAAAATTACATAGTTTTTATACTAAATAAATAAATTTTGAAAGAAATTCTGAGCCCTGCACTGCACTGCACTGCACTATTCATTTGAATCCAATTGAATTTATTTTTTTGCAGAGAAATAATGCCTATTGTACCTTTTGGCATTATAAAAAGGTTCATTCTTGATATATTACATTATTAATAAAAATGATATGTGATATGTAACAATAGTTATATATAGAATTAATGTTAAACAATTGTAAAACAAGTGTAATTTTGGGAAGAAAGTCTTAAGTGACAATAACTCAGGAATACAATTATTTATTGTGTATAGTTTGCTCACTATACATTTGCTTATTTTTGGCTTTGGCTTAAGTTATACTTTTCCTTTCTTTATTCTGACTAATTTTAAGTTTAAAATACCAAATAACTAATTTTAAGTTATAAATAATATTGAAATTTTTTATGCATTTTCATATAATGTTGTTGATTGAATTGTAACTACAAAAAAAGTGGAGAGTACTAACTATAAAACAATTTTATTGGTGAATTTATTTTTTATTATTTTAAATATGAATGTCATGCAATTTAGAATTTTTTTTGTAAATACTTTGTTCTATTATTAACAAACACAGTGTAAAAATTGAGCACCCTCAAGTGAGTGATGAGTGATGGTTGCTTTCCAATTACATAAAAAACAACGCTGTGTAACACTGGGTTTGTCAAAGTGCTTTTCATCAACAACACTCAAAGTCAAATACATATGTACATACATGTGTGTATGTGTATATGTATACATATGTATATACATATGTAGTGCTCGACACTCGAAAAAGTCGCGTTTAAATATGTTCCTCTCTGCTTGTGATTTTTAATTATTCATATTGTTATTGGTATAGGTTTTGTTACAATAATTGAATTATTACTTCTATAAAATGTCTGCTGAAAGTAAATATATTCAGTTCGGCTACTTAATGATTATATTTTATTAATTCAAAAATACTTTAAAATTATGGTTGGTTGAAATAATTATTATTCTAAAATAACTATTTATTTCACTGTAAACTGTTAAAGTACAAAAACTTATTAAAAAAATATTTGTAAATTAAATAAATATTGATTTAGACTAATAAAAATGCCCCTTAGTAATGTTTTCAGACACTATACTGTTCCATTTAACACTCATATACAATGTTTGGCAGTGTTACACACTCTGAGTCAGGCTTTCAGACAATACAACATTAGGATAGCATGGATAGCTGCTAGGTACATAAATAGGAAACGGTATATTAAATTAAACATAAAATTAAAAACAGTGGTTATTTCACTAAAATGTAAACAAAGAACAAAGTTTGACAAACATTATGTTCTCTGTTTACATTTTGTCTAAAGCCCAAATGAATAGAGTCAAGGTATGTTGACAGTTGAAGATTCAAAATAAGATTACATTTTAAATCCAAAAATAGTCTTAGGCCTAGTAACTAAAAAATAAGAAAACAATATTATTTGTTTTGTTCTATTCAAATGAAACCAAAAATGCATAGCTTTGGGATTTTCTTTAACATAGGAGCAGGCAGATCTTTAGTGCTTTTATATCCAAATTCCTTTAAGAATTGGTATTTTGCTAAATTTAAGCTACTTTACAGTAACATAATTATGTGTTATTTCAGTAAAATATCCCGCTGGTACGGCAGTCGGGGCAGGTGAGGCAGATGAAAAACCTCTCGCTCTTGGTGAATTAGCACAATTCACTGTCAGTAACGAATCCGAGGGATACGACGTGGCCAACGCTAGTAAGGAATCCTTCAGGAAGACGTGGAACGCAAAGTATACTCTACGCTCTCACTTTGATGGCGTAAGTTTTTACATTTATTTATTTATCATTTAAGTATAATTATGTATAAAGAAATTCGTTGAATGATTAATATGACGACCGGTTGGTGAAGTGGTCACGGCTAAAGACTGTTGTGCTAACAGTCGCTGTTTTGATCCCCGTTCACGTCAAATCTTGTTTTAGGTCCCTTGTCGTAGGATTTCCTATCTTTAGGGGGGTCATTTAGTATAAGATTATTCTTCTTTATACACCTGTCTGTAATTTTCAGATACGAAATGTGAAATTTCGACTTTCTTTCTGCTTGTGATGTAGTTTATCACGAAGCGTTATTTGGACTCATACAAAATTTACTTAAAAATAAAACTGTTCAGTAAAAATTAATAAACACTATTCAGCATTTAAAAAAAAAGAACATTCGCGTGTATAAACTTCGACACAGGTGAAATTGCGCAAATTGTCGAGTAATATCTCGTACAATTCAGTTTGTATTACATATTCTTGACTAACAGCACTACTAGCAATATACTACCTTAATGCATGCACAATTTCATTATACGTTTATTATTTACCTTTTTTTTTGTTGTTGCACTACGTTGGTTCGCAGTACGAAGTATAGTTTCCAGAACCGGTGTGTTTTTCAAGAATCGGGATTCTCGGGTTCCTTCGTTATTTTCGGGTCTTTTTAGTTTGTATTATATAAAATAAGCGTTATTCTTGAAAAGTATACTTCATTTAAACATTTTAGGCAGTTGTCGTTAAGTTTTAAGCAATAATTTCTGTTCTTGTGTTTAGTAGTAAGTAATAAATAAGTCAAAAATTAGTAAGCATCATCTGCACGGCTACTGTCACGAATTGTCTTGGTTAAAAAGGATTTATTATACTGAAGAAAATATTCTAAAAAGAGAAGTAATCTTAATTCTTAGTTTTGCAAGAAGTAAACTGCTGATAAATTTTAAATGCATATATATGCAGATATGTCGTGAGGCTATTTATTAGTCCATAGTGAAATCAGCCTCACTAACATCATGACTAAAATTATTTAAAACTAGCCGACCTGTGCCCACTTCGTTGGGCGTTAATTATTATTATATTAACCAAAAAACATACTTTAAAGAACAAATTTTATAGCGCTTAAATAAATAATATGTTGCTCCCGTGTATTTATTATTTTAAATTACAGAACCAAATAACATACTTTAAAGAACAAATTTTATAGCAGTTAAATAAATAATATGTTGCTCCAACGCCATCTATCAAAAATCGAGAAAACGTCGTCGATGGACTAAAATAAGACTAAATAATAACGTCGAAAGACTAATAGATTGTTTTCTAAGTGACGATAGATGGCACTAGTTTATATACCATTTTGATATATTTTAATTTTTTTCTTATTTACTGAATTTTTTGTTCAATTACAATAAAATATAGCCTATGTCACTCCTGAATAGTGTAGCTTTCTGTTAGTAAAAGAATTTTCATGATCGGATCAGTATTTGCGAAGATTATCCCCTACATATAAACAAAGTTATAAACTTTACCTCTTTATAATATTAGTATAGATGGGATATTTACCGACTTTATCTACGAATGTCAAATTAAGGAGGTACTGAAGCTTAAGATTGTTTATTCGTCAATCATATTTGACTAGCCTGTTGGCACAGTTTGCAGTGACCTGGGTCTGCGATTTCTGCTCTGGGGGTTGTGGATTCGATTCCCGCCGATTCGAGTCTGGGTGTAATATAGGTATTTATTTATACTAGTGGTCGCCCAGAGGTCGAAATTCGACCATAATTAAAAATTTAAGAATAATAAGAAATATACTTTATTGTGCATAAAAGTTGACATACAATGAAACAATATGCACAAAGGCGGTCTTATAAGGCGGTACGCGATTTCTTTCAGACAACCTTGGGGTAGAGGAGATTTTAAAATAATACAAAGTAGGGTCATCAAAAAGGCAAAACAAAGTGAATCCTACAATCTAATAATATAAACATAATAATAGTATAAATAATTAATAAACATGTAAATAAAAACACAAATTTAAATTTAAAAAACCAAAAAATTATGAAAATAAAGAACCTTTTTTAACAGACTTCACAAAAGGAGGATGTTACTCAATTTGACCGTATATCTATGTATATAAAAGCGAAAGGTCACTCACTCATCACGAAATCTCCGAAACTATAACACCTACAAATTTGAAATTTGGCAGGCATAGATATAGTAAAAAAAAGTAGATAATGCGCGGCCTTTGTTGTTAGTGAAGCCACAAAACTCGGCTCCTTCAAGTAAATACACGCGCTCACGCACACATATGCATCAAACTACGCTCATTTTCGTTAGTATGTCACGAGGCTTCATACAGTAACTTTGCTTATAAAATGTCGTCTTGTGTGATTAAATGGTGCAAAAACAATACCAAAGTAAACAAAAAATCTGAAAGAATATCGTTTCACACGTAAGTACATATAAAACTTTAAATTTATTGTTATTCCAAAATAATATTGAGGTTATTCGGAACTTATAATTTCAATGTCACGAAATGACGTACCACGGGAGTGTTTCCAGTAGTTCTTTTTTTCAATACCCCAAAATGTGGGTAAGTAAATTGTACGCAATCAGAAAAATAATGAAGTAAAAAGTAGACATAGTTATTGTTTTTTTTTTTTCTCGTGTTATTTTATGTTACATAAATTGAAAATAAAAAAATCAAAATATATTTATGAATTATTAACTCCTTTGTTTTATGTTTTAACTTTTTACAATTTTTGAGTAAACTAGGTACTCATATTTTACTATCAAATTTCATGGTTTTAAGTTTCCAACGAATATTTTAATAATAGGTGAATGGGTAGCGGCTGTAAGACTGAGAAAATGACCACGATTATGCTGGCAATGCGCATAAAGTCAATTTAATACGATTAGTGATTGAAAAATATTTGAATATAAGACTACATCATATTAGTAAAATGCAAACAATGACGATGACTCTGAGTTCTAAGCGACAAAAATTTAAAAAACTTATACAACATAAAGGATTCTAGGTTTAAGAAAAATAGTTAAAAAAAAACCGACTGCAAACTGAAAAGAGATAAACAGAGGGGATAGGAAGTGTCCATTCATACGATTATCTTACGAATATATTTTTTTATTATTCTACCGATTTTTTGTTTTATTTTTAGTAAATTTATTTAAAACTATAAACAGGTTTTTATTTTCACATACCCATTTTACCTATATTAAATTAATTGTTTAATAAAAATTTTAGGGACTTTTTTTAAAAGATGTCAACACTTCACTCACTCACACATCTTTAAAAAAGTGGCTTCAGTTTTCTGTTCTAGGTGCGTTATCTACCTTTTTTTACTTGATCTATGTTGGTAGGTAGGCTCCTTATAGGACGTAGACATCCGCTAAGAACGAATTTTACGAAACTCGACCCCTAAGGGGGTAAAACGGGGGTTGCAAGTTTGTATGAAAGTCCTATATTTTTGAAGTAAGAGACTTGAAATTTAAAATCGATGCTCTATAGATGATGAGAAGGTGTTCAAATAATGTATCTTTAGAAATCAACTCCCTTTTGGGGTTAAAATTGGGGATGATAGCTTGACTCACTCATCACGAAATCTCTGAAACTATAACACCTACAAACTTGAAATTTAGTTGGTAGGCTCCTTATAAAACGTAAACATTTGCTAAGAACGGATTTTACGAAACTTGACCCCTAAGGGTGTAAAACGGGGGTTGCAAGTTTGTATGAAGGTCCTATATTTTTGAAGTAAGAGACTTGAAATTTAAAATGTATGCTCTATAGATGATGAGAAGGTGTTCAAATAATGTATATTTAGAAATCAACTCCCTTTTGGGGTTAAAACGGGGATGAAAGCTTGACTCATTCATCACAAAATCTCCGAAACTATAACACCTACAAACTTGAAATTTGGCAGAAAGGCTCCTTATAGGGCGTAGACATCCGCTGATTTTACGAAAATCGACCCCTAACGGCCGAACCCAATATTCAATCTATCTCTGGTTATGTCCTACTAGAGACAGAAATATCTATCTATCATTCATTTTACTGACCCAATAAACTTGTCGACGATAGGCAATCTTATCCTTCAAAGCTGTCTATCGACGAGAGGGAGGATAGCTTACTAGAGATAACAGTTCGTATGAAAATGACAGTGTAAGCGTCCCAATAATAATAGAGTTCTATCTGTCAGTAACGTTGGTTATCTTTAGTAACAACAATATCCGATCTATAGTTTTCGGGGGATAACTAAGATTTATTAATTGAAAAAGTATTTTCTTTGTTTAAAATAAAATTAATTTCGAGTGAAAAATAATGGCAGACTCAAGTTCAAGTAGCAGTTCAAGTGATATTGCTCTTTTGCAACAATTAATTGAATAAAAATAATAAGTTTCTTGTGAAATAATACTTACTTTACTCATCTTGTGAATAAAACAAACAATTTGGTGAATGATTGTACCTATAATTTGCAATGATTTGTATAATTTGAATTTTGATTTGTAAAAAAATTATACAAATTCAAACGAAACGACCATTCATTAAAGCGTAATGGCGTCGTAGCGTCTTTTCGTGTCGTGTTAAAATGTTCCGTTACTAGATTTACCATGGATTCCATATTAAAATAATATCATTTATTATAAATTAAAAAGTCTGTGTAAAAATTAATTTGTCCATATTTTTATAAAACAAGAACAAGAAACATTTGTATGACAAATTTAAATACTACAAAACATCTGTGTAACATAACTGAGGCCGTCTGTGACGCTGCGTATACTGTAATGTAAGGAAGAGCTCAGGTAGCCGGTCTATCTACAGCTAACTGGAGATAGTAGTCCCCTATGCTAATTAATGGGACAACTACAAAGGATAGATAGTTAGTTATTAGCAGTCGATGATAACTACCTATCTCTATCTTTAGATTGAATATTGGGTTCGGCCGTAAGGGGATAAAACGGGGGTCAGAAGTTTGTATGAAAGTCTTATGTTTTTGAAGTAAGAGACTTGAAATTTAAAATATAATTATGCTCTATAGATGGTGAGGAGGTGTCCAAATAATGCATCGTAATCTATATATATATAAAAGAGAAAGGTCACTGACTCACTTATCACGAGAACTCAAAACCGCTGGATGGTCTATCCATCCAGGTTGGACAAAGATAAAATTTGGTAGGTACGATTATAGTTAGCAGACGTCCGCTAAGAATGGATTTTACGATATTCCACCGCTAAGGGGGTTTAATTGGGGTTGATATTTTGTATGAAACATATACAGCTTGAAAATAAAACTAAAAATGTGGTGTATAGAGAGGTTTTATAAAAAAACTATTAAATTATACTAAATTGTGCCTTTTAAAAAGTTACTCAGTTTGATAAGCATTTCAAGTGACTGAAATAAAAAAATAATTCGCGTTAAACATCTTAATAGAAATGCATATCTTCATAACCTCGCGGACGTAGTCGCGGTCAACAGTTAGTGTATTATAAAACGAAGTCCCCAAATGTATATGTAATCGATTCACTCAAAATCTACTGTACGGATTTTCATGCGGTTTCACCATTGGAGAGAGGGCTCCACCATTTGCAAGAGGAAGGTTTACGGAACGGCTAAGCCGATTTTGATTAGAGTTTCACTGGAAGTTTGCTGGGAAAACTTTGTGACACACTAATTTCAACGCGGGCGAAGCCGCGGGCACCGCTAGTATCTAATATATTAAATTCTCGTGTCGCGGTTTATGTAGTTAAACTCCTCCGAAATGGCTTGACCGATTCTAACGAAATGTTGTGTGCATATCGGGTAGGTCTGAGAATCGAGCAATTTATTTTTCATCCCCCTGTTAATGTAAGGGTAGTCCAACTCTACTTTTTTTAAATTTTTAGATAATTTATCTATATTTATTTTTTATTTTATTATGATTTGGCGTTGAAAAATACATACAGCCTTAAATTTTCACCGTTCTACCACTAACCCCTATTTTTAATAGCGTTTAGCGGCAAGACAACGTTTGCCGAGTCAGCTAGTATATATAACTTCGTCGTTTATGAACCGATTTTGATAATTCGTTTTTTGTTGGAAAGGAGATATCCTAAGATCCTAAGTGTGGTACCATGATAAGGAAACCAGGATCTGATGATGGGATCCCAGAGAAATCGAGGGAAACCCTCGAAAATCCGAATCACTTTTTACTGTGTCTACCGATTTTGATGATTTTTAATTTAATCGAAAGCCGATATCATCTGGTCACATTTAAATTTCATCGAGATCTGATTACAACTTTTAGAGTAATCTTTGATAATGCGTATTAACTTGACTATTTTTTCGTCTTCTTACATTGTTCTTGTCGATGTAATTGAAGTCGGTTTTTTTTCGTCTGCCACACAGTTATAAATTTTTCAATTTCACTACATAGTTTGACAATCAATAAAAGAGATAGGCGTGTGTGTGTCAAATACATGGTAGTGTGTGTAATGTTTTTTTTTTTTCATTGATTTAATATATTTTTTTGCATAATTTTAAAAAATATTAGCGTTCTGTACTCCTTCTCTATATAAACTATGTGTAGTGTGCGAAATTTCATATTCCTCCGTTCGCGCAATTTTCGTAAAAAGGGGTACAAAGTTTTTGCTTCACGTATTATACTTACGTGTTATATAGATAGGTATTTTTTGTATGTATTTATCGAAAAAAAAAATATATATATATATATACCGGCTGTCACCTATAACGCAAGCATTAAGATATTTTTTAATTTTTTGATTTACCTTAGGAACAGACGACCGTGTTTGTATGTTATAGATATTTATTATAATGTTAATCGATTACCCAAGGTGCGAGCGCTCGCCTTCCATCCGACCGAGGCGGCGCTGGTAACCGCCTCCGAGGACCACACCCTCAAGCTGTGGAACCTGCAACGCACCGTCCCCGCGAAGAAGTCCGCCGGACTCGACGTGGAGCCGCTGTACACGTTCCGCGCCCACACCGCGCCCGTACTCTGCCTCGCGATGGGCGCGCCGCGCTCCGAGGAGTGCTTCTCTGGCGGTCTGGACGGTACCATCCGCGTGTGGAACTTACCGCCCCCTATTGCTGATCCTTACGATCCGTACGATCCCTCTGTGCAGGTGGGTGGTTTGAGTGTAACGTAAGAAAAACTCAGACGCTTGTAGCGTAACAAATTAATTTTGTGGGACCTATGTTTTTAAATTATTAAGGTTTTTATCAACGTAACATAGGCACATCAACTTCTTTAGGCGTATGTTTTGTATAAACTCCGTGACAAAACTAAATATGTAGTGTGCAAAAGTTTAGTCGCGGAGTGTATATTAAACGAAATCCTCTCAAACAAAATGAGCCGATTTTAAATATGTAATTAGTAGGGACAACTTAAAAATTTAAATTAAACAAAAAAAAGGAGGATTAGATGGGAAATATTTTCGTAAAATTTTTGAAATTAAAAAAATACGTGATTGAAGTAAAGTATAAGTACAGTTTGAGCGGGTCAGCTAACGCTCACGCAAGCCACTCCCGCAGGGGCCGGTGCTGCGCGAGCACACGGACGCGGTGTGGTCGCTGGCGAGCGCGCAGGGCCGCCTGCTGTCGGCGTCGGCGGACGGCACGGCGCGCCTGTGGGCGCCGCGCGCGCCGCGCCCGCTGCTGGCCACGCTGCGGGACGACGCCGGCGCCGCGCCCGCCGCCGCGCCCGCCGCCGCCGACTTCGCGGACGCCGCCTCGCGCGCCGCCGTCGTCTACCGCGACGGGAACCTGCTGCTGTTCGACCTGGAGACCGGCCAGGTGCGTTGGCGTCGGGAACTGTCGGCCCGAGCCCCGTCTGCACATCTCATTCATAATCATTCTTACATACATACATATTTGGGATTTGTTCAGTTCCTCATCCACCACTGAAAAGGGAGGATCCTCCGACCACACTGTGTTGTGTCTGGTGGGCTACCGCCCGAACAGTTGTTGTCGGGTCCTTGTATAATTATATACTCAATCACACTGATAACTTTGATAGCGCGATGTAGGATACGTTAGTTTTCTCTAGTTTTATATGTCGTGAGATAGATGTCGCTACACATGCATATAATCACGCCTCTTTCCTGTAGGGGTAGTCAGAGACCACTTCGTTCCACTTGCTACGATCCTTACACACTTCTTTCGCTTCGTCCACTTTCATTATTCCCTTCATACATGCTCTTCGGTTTAGGGTACTCTTGACCTCGCCTTTTTTCAAGACGTCCCTTATTTGGTCTCGGAACTCCATCCATGAACAGATTAAACAGCCACGGTGACGTTACACATCCCTGTCTAACACCTTTTTCGTTATTAAACCATTCAGTGTATGCCCCGTTTATCCTCACACAAGCAATAGAATCCCTATAAAGAGATTGCAATGCTAGTATGACGATACTGCTCACACCATTCATGGACAATGCTGACCACAATTCATTCCTCATCACTCTATCATAGGCCTTTTCTAAATTCAAAACTGCGCAATAGACTCTTTTGTTTTTGGCCAAACACTTTTCGGCTATGCACTGCAAAGAAAAGACCTGATCCGTACATCCCATTCTTTTTCTAAATCCCGCTTGTGAATCCCATTACTTTTTCGTCTGTTTCATTCACAATCCTCTCAATCAACATTATTGCATACAATTTACCGAGGACGCTGAGGAGGCTTATACTGCGGTAATTTATGCGGTCCTGCCGTGACCATTTTCCCTTGTACAATGGATAGATTACGGCTTTGCACCAGTCTCCCGGTACTTGTCGATTTCGCCAGCACAAATTGAAATGGCGGTACAGCTGGCTAGCCACTATGCCATGTCCAGCCTTCAGCATTTTGACGGTAATCTTGTCATACCTTGCAGCCTTACCTAATCTCATACTTTTCAACGCTTTCACTATTTCATCCATGTTTATCTCACTTTCATCAACATTTATACTCGCTTCGTACTTCCTTTCTTTCAAACACTTTCAAAATACTCTTTCCATCTCTTTAACACACACTCTTCTCCTTTTATAATGCTCCCATTATTTATATCGATGGCTCCTAAGTATACTGAGTCAACTCTACTTTTAATAACTTTATTTTTTTTTTACATAGGTAGATAGGTAATGAAGTAAATGTTATTAATATCTTAAAAAATTAAATTATCAAAAGTTGTTAGTTGACTCAGTATACTTAGGAGCCATCGATATGATACAATGTAACTGTTTAGATATGAGAAACAAAAATAAAATAAAATAATGGATAAGTAATGTAGTTGAAATAAAACTATTAAGTATAGAATAAGCACCTTGACTGCACCTTACTACAACAATACCTAACAGTAAGTTTGTAATGTCATTGTGCGCGCGCCGACAGAGCGTGCTGCGCGTGGCGTGCGACAGCCCCGCCAACCGCGTGCGCTCGCACCCCACGCTGCCGCTGCTGGTGACGGCGCACGAGGACCGCCACATCCGCTTCTGGGACGCGGGCTCGGGCCGCTGCGCGCACGCCATGGTGGCGCACCTGGACGCCGTCACCGGCCTGGCGCTCGACCCCAACGGCCTCTTCCTGCTGTCCGGCTCGCACGACTGCTCCGTGCGCCTGTGGAACCTCGACACCAAGACCTGCGTGCAGGAGATCACGGCGCACCGCAAGAAGTTCGACGAGAGCATCCTCGACGTCGCCTTCCACCCGCTGCGGCCCTACATCGCGAGCGCCGGCGCCGACGGCCTGGCCAAGGTCTTCGTCTGAGCGCCCCCGTATGATATCGTATTATATGTAATTTTACTTTTACGAACTCTTAACGCAGTAGCGAGCGTCATCCCTCGTAGGGCGACCGCGACTCTCGGATTACGTCTAGTCCCTTCGGTTCGGTCGCGAGCTCCGCTCCGCCGGCCTCGCCGGTTCGTTTTAACGTATTTAATATTGTAACGTTGCGGACGCGCCCTCGGCTCTCGTCGTGAGCGCGTAGTGAACACTCATCTATGTATAGACATTTGAAATCTATTATAATATATTTTTAGATTTTCAGTATGTGAATTTTAGGTTTTTATCGCAATTTTTTCACCAATTTTACGATATGCAGTGAGAATATTGTTCGTTTCTATTCGACTGTAAGGACCTTTATAATAAATATCATGAGGATATCGACGATGTTTCCTTGATGCGTTCGAGTTATGTGTCTGTACAGTTAGATTTTATGCAGTATTTGCTAATATTTGCAGAGAACGACTGAAGAGGTTTGTTTAGCTGATACTTTTTTAATTTAACTCGATTGGATCTATATAGTACTCTTGATTGGTCTCTTGTATTGAATAAATTTGCTCTTACGATATCTTATACAATGATGAGCGAGCGAACAAAAATATGAATGAGTAGAAGTACTATATCGGAAGTAACATAAGTAATGTTTGTTCATAATGAATACTGCGATGTAGAATATATAATATAAAAACATTACATACATACTCCTTTATTTTCCTCGAATTCATACTTGTACACATACATCCAAAATTGATAGTAAAAAGCAACATAACCGAAAATCATGTCTTTTTTTATTTTGTCATTCATAATCCTTACTTTAGTCCATATTTTATCTTACGGATATTAAATACTATTTTACAAACTCATGACGTTATTTGATATAAGCTTTTATTTTATACTTTTTTAGCTGTCAAAAGGTGGAAAATAATAACTTACTCTACCTCATTGTTTATTAGCGAAGTACTTTTTGACGTTATTAATAAAACTAAAATGAAAAAAAAAAATACATAGGTATTTCAACCTAGCAATAATGTAGGTTATAAGTACTCAATGGGCGTGATATCGACTTGGAAGTCGTGAGTGTTAAAATAAACTTACATTTTTGATAACTTATCATTTGTAGTAATTATAATGACAGCACATAGCTGTCAATTTTGAGCTTTTTCTCTAGGTTTTATATTGCTGATGAGTAGACGATGACTTGGAAAAAAAAATGGAAACTATAATGACGTTTATAAACTCAACTTTTTTTCTGTTTAAATCTAAATAAAAATTGTTTATCCGATTCGCATAGGCCTTTTCACATTATTTTCGTGCCTTAGAGGTATCCATAATATTAGTTTATGTATGTGTATATTATCGAAGAGGTATATAGAAAATTTAGAAAGTAGTGTTAGTGATTTCCTGGATGTAGTAAAACATTTTAGGGTGTTTTTAGGTTTTAACAGCGTAACTATAAATAAATTTTCGTACTTCGAATGTTTTAACGAACCCATATTATGTGCCATATTTAACAGAATTATTAAAACGCTATAAAAACATATGTAACACGGATTTTTATAAATAAATATCAGTTTATTCACTTAAAATTCATACGAATTAATTTCTCATTACTTATCTATCCCCCATTAAAGTTATAAAGTTAGTGAGAGACAATTTTTTAGTTTATATACAATAATATGTTGTAAATGTAAATATTGAGGATTTTACAAGTGAGCAATACCTGCCACAATTGATATTTTTTAATATATAATGTAATATATTTTACGAATTTCTGTTCTGTTCATTTAATTTTGGATTAAACAATAAAAATAAGAAGCTAGGAATCCTGTGCCACTCGTCAAATTAAGGAGTAGAAACGGTAAGTTTTTTTTTTATCATTATCATTCAACTCATTTTGTAGAAAATATTTTTGTTCTATATATATATATATATATATATATATATATATATATATATATATATATATATATATATATATATATATATATATACGACATGAATGAATGAATACTTATTTATATATACTAGTGGTATAATAATTAAAAATTTAAATGAAAGAAAACCAATAAATTAAGAAAATAAAGCATTTTTTTTAAAAATTTCAATTTGTCTACAGACTGACAATCAACAAAATATTACCTATAATATGCGTGTGTGTGTCAAATACATGGTAGTGTATGTAATGTTTTTTTTATTGATTTAATATATTTTTATGCATAATTTAAAAAAAATATTAGCATTCTGCACTCCTCTATATAAACTATAAGTGTGCGAAATTTCATAGTCCTCATACTCAACGGGTACAAGTTTCTACTTCACGTATCCGTCTGGTGTAAGTAGTGCGTGTGGCGTGTAGGTTTCTAAACACCGGCGGTTTCGGGTTCAATTCCCGCTCGTGATAATCGTGACCGTTCTGGGTGTGTCCTTGTGAATCTCCCCCACCTTGCCTCAGAGAGCATGTAAAGCTATCTGTCCCAGATTTCATAGATACATAGCGATCCTTAATCATAGTATCTAATTTTTCCGCTACGCGCAGTGCAGCAGCGTGGTAGATTAAGCTACAATTCTCACTTTATATATAATATTTTGATTGGCATTATAAAGCCTACAAATTTTTGAACACTTTTAGGTAAACTAGTTAGAAGCGAAAGTTCAAAAATATATTTAAACTTTTCACTTTGACTGTTAAATTATTATGATACATTTAATAGATAGATATGGCGAGGTAAGATTGTTTAAGGGGAGATGTTATTTTTCCACTTAAACCATCCACAATGATTTAATTATATACAAATAAAATGTAAAAAAAAAATCCTGTTGAATAGATCTTGTTAGCAATAATTGTGTTTGCTCGCAAACGAAAAAAAACCGACTTCAATTACATCGACGAGTAATACAACGTAGATCGACGAAAAAATAGTCAAGTAACTACGCGTTATCAACGATTACTCAAAAAGTAGTTATCTCAATAAAATTTATATGTGACCACATGACAAACATCAGCTTTGGATTAAATTAAAAATTATTAAAATCGGTACACCCAGTAAAAAGTTATTGCGGATTTTCAAGAAGTTCTCTCGATTTCTCTGGGATCCCATCATCAGATCCTGGTTTCCTTATCATGGTACTAAACTGAGGATATCTTCTTTCCAACAAAAAAAGAATTCTCAAAATCGGTACACCCAGTAAAAAGTTATTGCGGATTTTCAAGAGTTTCTCTCGATTTTTCTGGGATCCCACCATCAGATCGTGGTTTCCTTCTCATGGTACTAAACTTGGGATATCTCCTTTCCAACAAAAAAAGAATTATCAAAATCGGTCCATTCAGTAGAAAGTTATGCGGTATAAAACAACGTAGGTCGACGAAAAAAGCGTCAAGTAATAACGCATTATTAGATATAGCTCGAAAAGTCGTTGTTAGATCTCAAATAAATTTAAATGGGACCAATTGACACACACCACCTTTCGATTAAAAAAAAATTGTCGAAATCGTTCCACACGGTCAAAAGTTCTGATGTAACATACATTAAAAAAAAATACAGTCGAATTGAGAACCTCCTCCTTTTTTGGAAGTCGGTTAAAAATTTAAAGTCTTAATAGTACATAACAGTAATTATTTGTAATGCCTAATATTTCAAGGCCGGATTAGGTGTCATCATTACAGCCTATACAGTCCACTGCTGGACATAGGCCTCCACAAGTTCACGCCAAAAATAGCGCGAACTCATGTGTTTTGCCCATAGTCACCACGCTGGGCAGGCGGGTTGGTGACCGCAGGGCTGGCTTTGTCGCACCGAAGACGCTGCTGCCCGTCTTCGGCCTGTGTGCTTCAAAGCCAGCAGTCGGATGGTTATCCCGCCACCGGTCGGCTTTTTAAGTCCCAAGGTGGTATTTTTGTCTGTCTGTATGTTTGTTCCGGCTAATCTCTGAAACGGCTGGACTGATTTTGACGGGACTTTCACTGGCAGATAGCTGGTGTAGTAAAGAGTAACCGAGGCTACTTTTATTTTAGAAATTTATTTGTTTTATAATTCTGCGAACTGAACAAAAACTTTTTTGTTAAATTCCACGCGGACGAAGTCGCGCCTCGCGGGCACAGCTAGTAGTATAATAATTTAGAATAAGTATAAAATTTTTTTGCTTCAGCCTGTAATATCTTAATACTGGGTATAGGTCTCTTTCCCCATGTAGGAGAAGGATCAGAGCTTAATCTACCACGCTGCTCCAATGCGGGTTGGCGGATATATTCCCTACTATGAGTAACGATCGCTACAGTACACGAGTGTGAGTTTATGAAACGAGCGCAGCGAGTTTCATAATAGTAACGAGTGTTTTAATACCCGTGTTATATGCAGTTGCATACACTACTTTATCTTCACTAATGCAATTAATCAAACAACAAGAGTAAAAGCTGACAATAGTTTATTTATAATAATTGTTCAAATTTTGGATGGTACAATTTTGAAAGTTAATGTTAATTATTAATCCGGCAGCTGTTGCGGTCGCGGGGCAAGCAGTAGAGCTCGTAGACGGAGTCGGAATAAGTTATTATATTCTTTTTCATATAATTTTCTAGATTTTTCTGGCAAAAGATTGTGAGTTAATTTTGTTGCCAATTCTAGAATATCCGGAGGCGTACAAATATCATCGTCGCTATCCATTTTTAACTTTTAATTTATTAAATTAAATTCACGCGTACGTGTATTGTCACAGTGATTTTGCCGCCATTAAAATCTAACCAATGAGAGCGCAGCTGCGCGCATGCGCGCGATGTTATAATGAGATTTTACGATATCGATGTGGATATTATACCATCATGTGAAATTGCTTAAATTGAGTGTTTTGTTGTCTGTGCTATAACAGTAGTAATTATAAGTCAAGTATTGGAAACATAAGTAGAATGTTACAACATTAGTGTAGATAAAAAATATTATAGCCCGTTTAGGACACGCGATGTAACAGAAAAACTGTTTATTTCTAGTCCTGTAAAAATTTACTATTCTCTATTGCCAGTCTATTCCCCGGGGCGTCGATGTTATCCTTAAGTAACAAGTTTTTATTTTATTAAAATCGGTTTTTATTAATAGCAATTTTTCACATTAGACTGAATTGAGTTAAATAGGAATGTATATTAATTTGACTACCATTATGGTACAGTGGTGTTAGTAGTCGCCTAAACGCTGGAGATCATGGGTTTCATTCCCACTAGGAGCAGATTTGTATTTGTTCAAATATTTGTTTCTAGTCTGGGTTTGTGTCACACTTGATGTTTGTTACCTGAAAGCAGGAAGTTATACGCCAATACAATACTTTGCCGAGTTGTAGGATGTTTACGGGACGATTCATGTCAGTATTATACGGTACTAGTAATATTCTTGTCGTGCGAGTAATAAATCTTACCATTACACTCATTACAGTTTTAGATTTTAATTTCAGAATAGGTATCTTTTTGTTATTTAAATAACCCAACAAAGTTATCCTTTATGTTTTAATTAAATTAAAAAAATATATATAGACTAAGAATTTACTCATTTTCATTAACCATACATACCATTATACTTACGTATCAATTCGTTGTGTTGTTTGTTTTTTTTCCCAAATGGTAAACAAAGTATCGGCTTGTGCGATCGTTATTGATCATTTGCTGAAAGTAGGTAGTCGTTAACAAGCGTTTCAGTTGAAAAAATGTTGGGCATGTAAGTACTTTTTGTTATACTTATTAAAAAAAAAATCTTTATGTAGCTACAATATTGTGAACTACTTTTTAGATTTTTTGGTCGTGTTAGATAGAACGATTTACAATAATTAATTTCATAGTCAATTTATTGTCAAATTTAAATTATTTTTAATATATTTTTTTATGGAGATCGCTTATGAATAGCATAATATTAATATAAATAAATAAATACCTTATAAGCCGCTTGGCAGCCTCGATAGATATAGTAGGTACCTGCTAATTATTTTAGAGGTTTTGCTTTGAAAGTGAAGTGAAAAGCTACTGTTATTTTTATATTACTAATAAAATAAAACCGGAAAAAAATATAGCCTTAATCTTCGAACACTGATTTTAGTGATTTTCTGAGGTGAGAAACAAAATGTTTTATTATGTATATTGATAACTAGGTATATATAAACTATTTACTGTTGTCTGCGTGCAGGGTTTCCGGTATGGGACTATTTGTTTATTTCCTCATTTGGTTAACTCAGAAGTTGGCGCAATTGCCGAGTCCGCCGCCTCCAGATCTCGAACCAACCCCTCCGCATGACCGGCATATGCCACCGCAAGATGTACAATATTGATAAATCTGCATTTAAACTCGACATAAATGTCGACAGTTTTTATTAAAAGAATAAATAACTGCTAAGATTTATAAATTTTATTATTTTAATAGAATATCCCACTGTTAGGCAGAGCCTCTTTCCCCATGTAGGAGAAGGATCAGAGCTTAATCCACCATGCAGCTCCAAATGCGGGTATATATTATATATTCCCTACGATGAGTAGTGATCGCTATCAGTGTACATGATAACAACTAATCGAACCCGCAAACTGCCGGTCTTTAAATACATGCCACACGCACCATTACGGTGCCCACTATACCGGAGCGGTTGTTCAATATACATGTCTCATTATAACGTTTCAATTGATGATTAGATACAAATACTTTTTTTATTGTAAATAAAATTAATTCGGTTTCAAAACCAGCGTTATAATAAGTCACTGACTGTTAGTTCTAGTTTATTTATCCGAGTCGTGAGCGTCATCACAAACATGAAATAACTTTCGTTACTGACGTTCTAAAGTTATTAACTTTTTCTTATCCTTTTTATATCATATCTTTATTCTATTTTTAACATTCATAATATACAATCGTCTCGTTCTAATTTCAGTAAACTTCTATTAAAATATTATTTTCAAAAAATGTTACCTATCTAATGTTGAATAAATTACTATCCTATCAATCCTGTTTAGTAAACGTAAACACTAAAATTATATGCCTGTATAATTCTATACGTAATCTTATAAAGAAAACACATTTTTTAGTAATCAAGTTTATTTTTCGATATCACGACAGTAATTCAAATATTAAGATTTTCACACATTTCACAACAGCATTCTTGTATAATTTTACCAAGGCGAAAGCAAAAAGACTTTTGCTCTCCCAAACTTTGTTTTATGTGCTCTTCAATGGGTTTATTGTAATTACACTGCAATAAATAATCATCTATAAGATACACACACGGTCATCTGTTCCTAAGATTAGCAACTGAATGCTTGTGTTTAGGTTACAGCCGACTGGTATAGTTACATTTTTTTATTGATAAATATACATCTCGGGTTGGAAATCGAGCCCACAACCCCCGGGGCAGAAAGCAGAGCCATTGCATTCTGCGCCAACATGCTACACGAGCAGAAATTAGTACACAATTTGTAAAGATTCATTAGTGTTTATGTATTCTAGTCTTTTGATACTCCTTTATACTAAAATTTAATTAAGTCAAAAACAACTTTATTCAAATAGGCTTAAAAGCACTTTCGAATCGTCATTTTACAAATTAAAATTTTAACGTGATTATTATTGTTTTTAAAAGTAAAGTTTACTACCTTCTAAGTTAACGTGAGTTTTAAAATAGGACCAGAAGATGCGAGATTAGCATAAAAAAAAATTAGACATTGCAAATAGTTACATAAAATTATATTAATACATATCAGAGGTACCAGAGTTGCCATCTCTTTGCAGTACTGTCGCCTGGCGCTAGGCGAGAGTAGTCTCGCCAGAAGCGCCCAGGCGCGCCCTGCTCGGCGGTCACAATTAAGCGCTCTTGTTGCGCAATCGATTGCATTCGATCTTGCAATTAGCTGATCGTCTTTTGTTTCCGCGTCTCCACGGTCTCCGGTATTACTATGCTGGTTACAAAAAATCGATTTAGTTGAATATGCTTAAACATTTCAGGAATGTATTTAAAATTAATAATGAAGCATATTTTTGTTTATAATTTTTTGTAAAATTAGGTTTCTTCGGATATTTAGACTATTTAATTGTGTTTGCTCGCAAACAAAAAAAACCGACTTCAATTACATCGACAAGTAATACTACGTACCTAAGTAGGCAAAAAGAATTAACAAACGTACTAGTCGTCCCTACGATTTTCGAGGTTTTCCCTCGGCTTCTCTAGGATTCCATCATCAGATCCTGGTTTCCTTATCATTGTACTACACTTGGGATATCTCCTTTGCAACAAAAAAAGAATTATCAAAATCGGTTCATAAACCACGAAGTTATCCCCGAACATACATAAAAAAACACTCACACACACACACACACACATATATATATATATATATATATATATATATATAGTCGCTAGTCAGCTAGTATATATATATATATATATATATATATATATATATATATATATATATATATATATACTAGCTGACTAGGCAAACGTGGGGTTGGTGGTAGAAGGGTGAAAATTTGGGGTTGTATGTATTTTTCAACGCCAAATCATAATAAAATAAAAAATAACTAATTTATGTAAAAAAAAAAAAGGGTTGGACTACCCTTAACATTTAGATGATGAAACATAGTTGTTGTTAGATTCTCAGACCTACCCAATATGCACACAAAATTTTATGAGAATCGGTCAAGCCGTTTCGGAGGAGTTTAACTACAAACACTGCGACACGAGAATTTTATATGTATACGGTCGAATTGACTAACCTCCTCCTTTTTTGAAGTCGGTTAAAAAATAATCGTCATATATGTTTCGAGCAACTATTCAAATCTTACGAGTAAATCAAAATCAAAATCAAAATCAAAAATAGCTTTATTGAAATAGGCTCCAATTAAAACTTTAAAAATAAATTATTATTTTTGTAACAGTGAAGCTACCACTGATTCGGAATGTAGATTCTGCAGAGAAGAATTGACAAGAAACTCCGCAGTTACTCTTTTGAAAATAATATATAAACTGTGTTTTAGTACAAAATTAGAAACATGTTGCATGAAATTAATTAACTAATTAATTAATTGAAAGTAAAGTTAAATAGGAATGGCTGACATGTTTACGTTGTTCGCTATTTGCACCCATGAGATTTTATTAGACAACCTGTTTTAAACATATTTGAAATGTAAAGGAGATCAAAATAAACCAACCGTGTTAACGAAAACATCTTAAGTGCTGAACGTTCACATCTGTAGTTCGTACGAGTAGTGAAAACAATACTTATTTATTTCTGTTACGTTTTTTAAATTTGGGGATTAAACAGCTTGTTGATTTTTCGTTTCACATATTACGAATATGTAGTGTGCCGTCAAATCGCGTATATACAGAATGTGTACTACAATCCTATGAACCTATACAAGATGAGACAGGACTTTTTTAACAGTATAGTTGTAATTGAAAAATATATTTCAATTACTATATATAGTCTACAATCTACCGTATTTTATTTACCGTTATCCAATCCTCAGCAAATGCGATCCAAGCATAAGCACTGGGATGACGACGAACAATATCAGAAAGTGTTGAACGTATTCTTTGACAGTCATGTCGTGGCAAGGAAAGAAGAGTCCTAAACACGTCGCAGTTATGAGCTAGATAGTTAAATTACTTGTAACTGTTCAATTAGGCGGATAGCCTTATTCCACTGAAAATAATACTAATGAATTTCAGTTCGATTACCACTAACGAAATTGGACTTCCAGCTAATACTAGGGAGCAAATGATATATGTCGCGTACGGATCACCTGATGGTACGCGATTATCGTAGCTTATAGACAGAAAATAGACAGACGCTTCGCAAGTGCGTTGTCAACTTTACCCTCAATTCTCCCCAGGAGTTCTGGTCACCTTACTTACCAGAGGACCACAACATTGCTTGATAGCCGTATTATTTGGCAGTGATCTTCTGTATGCTGCTCCAGATTTTGATCAGGAAATTTCCTGCTGTGCCCTACCTCAGTTCTTCAAGCGGAAGTTTCTTTCGACGACATGCCGACATATGTATCAATAAAAGTTAAATTTATTCTATGCCTTAAATAACTATTACATATACATTTTCATTGATGCTGCATTGGCGCAACGGTCACAGCCATGGATTGTACCTGTTGCGCTGGCGGTTGCGGGTTCGATCCCTGCACATGACATACATTTGTATTGGCCATACAGGTATTTGCCGTGGTTTGGGTGTTTATGCAATCCTTGTGGGTCTCCCCACCGTGCCTCGGAGAGCACGTTAAGCCGTTGGTCCCGGTTGTTATCATGTACACCTGATAGCGATCGTTACTCATAGTAGGGAATATATCCGCCAACCCGCATTGGAGCAGCGAGGTGGATTAAGCTCTGATCCTTCTCCTACATGGGGAAAGAGGCCTATGCCCAGTAGTGGGATATTACAGGCTGAAGCGTGATACATGTTCATTATTATTTATATATTTTTAATCGTCAAATTTATTTATAATCAAATTATCAATTCAATAATACATAGATAAAACTTAATTTCAGTGGTCCGTAGTCGGTAATATCACAAAAACTGAGGTAGGGTACAGCAGAAGATCCTGCTGTGCCCTACCTCAGTAAGTCATCATCGTTATCGTCATCAGTATCTAGAAGTAAGTATGGGTCTAAAAGTCTGACATGCACTGATATACTCATTAGTTTGTATACAGGGCCTTTCAGCATTGAATTCAATGACAGTTTAATATTAAATCATCACTTTGCCTTTCCCTATTGGGGATAAATTTTAAAACAACAACATATTAAATCATCATCTGTCATTTATATCTCACTATCTCTAATTTTTCCTTTTTTATAATTCGCCAGAATAGCGGGCATATACTATGAGATGTTGTAAACAGTTAAACGTTTGATTCATTAGTTAGTTGCAGTATAAAATTAATAAAATCTATCTATTAATAACAAATTTACTTTTATAAGGGAATATTAGCAGTTAGTATAAGTAGCCATGAATGAGTAAATGTTAAAGTAATTAGTTAGGGTTTTTGCGGTATTAACAACATAGGTATAAAAATTAATGAAAATGAAAAAACTAAGTTCTAAATATAGTTAGTCTGAACATACGCGTATGGGCTTAAACAACTGCCAGCTTTGTTGAAAGACGCCACCGATGAAGTAAAATCTTTCTTCTTGTGATAGCATTCACCTTCAAGACTTCATAAGTAACTAATCTATAAAAGAGATCGAAATATCTATGGGTAAGTTCAAATACAAAAGTCGAAACTTTAATCAATGTTCCGATTGAAGTTATAGTTTAAGATAGAATAAATAAGACAAAAAATGTTAAGTTGGTATAAAAAACATAGTTTATATACTTCTCCAAACTTTTCTATTCCTTGCTTAAGGTGACACAAAGCGTCATCAACCTGTCCTTTTAGTCGGCAGCAGAGAGCAACCATGTGGTAATACACTGGAGATTCGCCAGTTTCTGACAGCGCTCGCGCTATACATACTTCAGCTAACTGAGTAAATTCAAAAATTAACATAATTTCATCATCAGTATCAATCATTAAAATAAATAAAATAAATTATTGAAATAACTTATAATAACTTAATTGATCAGCTACCCCCGTAGTCAGTCAGAATGAAAATTTTACTACGAATGCAAAAAATGCAGACATAGAAAAAAAATGTTATTTTTAAAACAAATATATTGTATTCTTAGGGTTTTCTAGAATATAGTTTACATTTTACGTCAAGTAATGCAATAAGACGTCGGCCTTTTGAAGCTTACGAAATAGGGCAGTTTTCATTACCCTATTTTTAACTTATAGCGTATTTTAATTTTGTGATGAATTGTAAATGTTATAAATACTCGTAGTATAACGACTTAGAAAACAAACACAACGGGGAAGTCGTAAAACAAATTTTGGTTTGGTACTTTACAAATATTTTTCCTTAATGTTCTATTTTATTTTTAACTATGAAACTACTGAAAGGTTTTTTGCAAAATAAATTGACTGAATGATTTGCCCGCTGAAGCGAAACGTGTAGGGTGATACAGGTCAAAGCATAATTACAGTATCGATATTAAGTATGTAGTTAACAATGTATTGACATAAGGTGAGAATTTACGGTATATGGTATATAGGTTCATATAACTAACTAACTATAGTTCATAAACGACGAAGTTATCCTCGAACATACATTAAAAACCCGCGAACCCGTATTGGAGCAGCGTGGTGGATTAAGCTTTGATCCTTCTCCTACATAGGTAAAGAGGCCTATGCCCAGTAGTGGGATATTACAGGTTGAAGCGTATACATTAAAAAAAAATATAATAAAAATATATATACCAGCATTTTTTCAAAAACTCAAAGTAAAATTTACCGTATACATATTATTCACAGACCATGTAGCCTATCAATAACCATCGCATTTTTTAAACCTAAACAACATACATGTCAATTGAAGCCATCTTTTGAAAGCGACCGAATTAAATTGTGCAGCCAATATCTACGTCATAATTTTTTGAAATACTGTTGTGAGTTCTCATTATTCAGTTGCATTATAAAATATTAAACTACAACCTTATCCTTTAAAGGCAAAGAGGAACTCAGCCCTGGGTTTTTATAGTGTTTTCTACTATACTTACAGTTATAGCTCGCAGTCTAAGAAGGTCAGCCGCATCATAGTACAAACTTGTACCGGGAAGTAAAGGCGTATTGTCCCACCAGTCTCCAAGCTCCTGTTCCCATATACGAGCGTATCGCATCTCTTCTGATAGACCTACAGCTTTTGTCCTGATAAATGTATCATTAATATTTTACCAGTATTTATCGAATATTCTATTGAGGTAGGATACAGCAACAAATACCCTGCTCAAAATGTGGAGCAGCGCGTCTGGGGAAGTACCGCAACTTTATAGAAGATCACAGCTAAGTAATACTCTTTTAAAAAAGATTTACATTTCTGTGTTGAGTAAGATGGCCAGAGCTTCTGGGGAGGTTTAGAGGTAGAGTCGGTAAAGAGCATGCGATATTTTTAGTTTTGAAGGCGTCTATAGGCTACGGTGACCGTTAATACTGAGGAAGGCCACAGCAAAACATACATACAAAAAGATAATAATTAAAATACTTTATACAATACATGCTATCGTGATGCTGATTGATTAGTTACTTTTTTATTTGATCCATTACTTTCTGAGCCATATCGAAGAGTTCTCGGTAAAGATAATACGCATTGGCAGCTACCCATAAAGTAGTCCAGTGTGGATATAGAGACAGAAAAGCAACAAAAAATGGCTCTGCAGCATCAGGGTCGTCTTCTAATACCATACATCCTTTTGATAAGAGACTGTAAGAGAAATACCATGAACTATACAAGCATTACGAAAAGAATGTATTTGTTTTGTATTTTATAAAATGATACCGATCGATATAAATCATTCTCTAATTGTTTCAACTTTTCATTATTTAGAATATTGACATACCTAAATCATAGTTTTAACGAGTATGATAACGTACCAAGATTTAGATAGAATTTCAAGTCTCCTAAACGTATTTTACGATACCACAGGTTGAAACCGTAGTATTTTTTTGTTTCTCTTATTACCTATCAGTTAATCTACGTATTGTTAATTGCGAAAACAACATTAACTGCAAAAAATGGAATGTGATGTCAGGTAGTACTACTAAGTTAAATTATATGACATACAAGCTTTAGAGGTGAATTATTACTTCTTTTTAATTATATAGTAAGTACACAGTAAATACGAGTTTATTATATTTTAGTTTAAGTTTTTATATTAAATGTTTTATTGGATTTAGTGACAGCGATCTATTAGTGCAAATATTAGCCCAGTTCTTGTCGATATCTCTAAGGCACGTCGCTAACTCTCTCCAATAATCTGCTTCTTTAGGTTTTTCTACAACTAACTAAAAAGAAGAAATTTTAGTGTAAGTTGAATAAAATATGGTAAATTTTAATAAGTAGTTTTGCAACATATCTGCCAATGGTATGTAAGTGTAGAATCTACATTGTAAGGGATTCATTAGTCAAAATCCACGCTAAAAATTTGCGTCGTGATTGCAAATTATCATTTCATGTAATAAATGTTTAGTGTAGTCCAAGTCAAATACTATACTTTAAACACAAGAGTTTATTTGACATACAAAAAGTCGTCTGTCTTTATAAAAAAAATTGTTAGTTCGTGATTTTTTTGACGTGATAACTTCTAATAAATCGATGAACGCAGGCTGCATGCACGAAAAAGGATGACTGATAGATCCTTTTCGCGCTTTGTGCCGTTACGCTCATTGTACGCTTGCGCCGCATCTATCTCTCTTCTACTAGATTGGCCTATGCGTCCGAGATGTTTTGTTATGACGTTGTTATGTTAAACTACCGTCCGTAAACAAACTTTACAGACAACCAGTTTTTGTACATGGGATAGTTTTGAATACAAGACATATATATACAAACAGAAGTTTTATTATAAAAAATAATTAGGTAAATATGCTCTATGGACATGCCTGTAAATAAAGATCCATGGCATGCTGAATGTCTTGCAGTTGTCGAGCATGCCTTGCGGCCCTCAACGTGACGTTCACTTCTTGCACTGCGCCATTGGCCGAAAGAGTTTCGTGAGTGATTTTCATAAGACAGGCGTGGGCTATCATTAGCATTTCCTTTTGAGTGTCAAATAAAAGAATTAAAATTCCATAACAAAAATACTCTTAACTTTTACAACTTAACAAAAAAAGTGTGTGTGTTAGCTCCAACACGCAACTGGAGGTTACTCCTTGAAACAGTTATAATTATATTGAAAAAGTATTCGTGCCTTTCTCGCCTAAAAAGTTCCGCGGTAAAACGTTACTCCTAGGACAGGTCTTAGCATCTTTGCTCAGTGCTACTGTTTCCAAGTATGTATTCATTTGAGTGTCAAAGTGATGTCAATGGCGATTTTTAGTATTTTTATTAAAAATTTATGTAACATATAAGGTTTACAGTTCATGAAACATACAAAATTAAAACATAAGCCTAAATAGGCAACAGGTTCCAAATATATATAGATGATCGCAGGATGATGGAAGGACGGAAAATGATTTTTTCGAGCCCCTGTATTTGAAAAAAATATGCAACTCATACCTCGTAAGTGTTGTCGGAACGCAAGAAGTCGCTGACAACAAAATTGTTGTTGACATAAATAGCAGCTTCTTGCCAGAAGTATGTGATTAATTCCACTCGAGTTCGAGATGCACTTAGTTGTCTGATGATTGAACATAGGTCGGCTGTACCTTCAAGTGATTGAATTTATGATCTTATAAATGTAACTCTGCACTAAGAATTCTTAAATTTTACATTTTTAATAAACAAAACTTTCTACTACAAGGAAGGAAACTCGAAGTAAAAATAATGTTATTGTTGGTAAGGAAGGAAGAAGTCTTATCGCTAGAGTAGCGATCTCTTCCAGACAACCTTTGGGCATATAGGACACAGCGTAGTGAAAAAGCGGTAGGGAAGTGTACACAGAGAAGTGACAATTAGTGTCACCTAGAACAATATCAACTATCGAGTACAAATACACATACATATACAGCACAATACATACATACATAGATACATACATACAAACATATATATATACACACACATATATATATATATATATATATATATATATACACATACATACATACACATATATATACATACGCATAAAAATACTATACCTACATATAAACGAAATACATATAATATGGATAAAATTTATATTGTTTTTAATATATATTTTTTTATGGAGATCGCTTATGAATAGCATAATATTAATATGTCACCAAACTGATTTTATTACAAGTCGCTTGGCAGCCTCTCGATAGATATAGTAGGTACCTACTAATTATTTAGAGGTTTTGCTTAGAAAGTGAAGTGAAAAGCTACTGTTATTTTTATATTACTAACAAAATAAAATCGGAAATAAAAAATATAGCCTTAATCTTCGAACACTGATTTTAGTGATTTTCTGAGGTGAGAAACAAAATGTTTTATTATGTAATTTGATAACTAGGTATATATAAACTATTTACTGTTGTCTGTGTGCAGGGTTTCCGGTATGGGACTATTTGTTTATTTCCTCATTTGGTTAACTCAGAAGTTGGCGCAATTGCCGAGCCCGCCGCCTCCAGATGTCGAACCAACCCCTCCGCATGACCGGCATATGCCACCGCAAGATGTACAATATTGATAAATCTGCATTTAAACTCGACATAAATGTCGACAGTTTTTATTAAAAGAGAATAAATAACTGCTAAGATTTATAAATTTTATTATTTTAATAGAATATCCCACTGTTAGGCAGAGCCTCTTTCCCCATGTAGGATCCCCAGGAAGGATCAGAGCTTAATCCACCATGCAGCTCCAAATGCGGGTATATATTATAATTATATTCCCTACGATGAGTAGCGATCGCTATCAGGTGTACATATATGATAACAACCGGGACCGGCGGCTTACCGGGTGCTCACCGAGATACGACGGGAAGACCCACAAGGACAGTACATCAAAACTGGAAAGAAATATTTGTACAAATACAAATATTTATCTCGAGAGGGAATCGAACCCGCAAACCGCCGGTATTTAAGGGCATACATGCCACACGCACCATTACGGTGCCCACTATACCGGAGCGGTTGTTCAGTATACGTGTCTCATTATAACGTTTCAATTGATGATTGGATACAAATACTTTTTTTATTGTAAATAAAATTAATTAGGTTTCAAAACCAGCGTTATTATAAGTCACTGAATGTTAGTTCTAGTTTATTTATCCGAGTCGTGAGCGTCATCACAAACATGAAATAACTTTCGTTACTGACGTTCTAAACTTATTAACTTTTTCCTTTTCCTTTTTATATCATATCTTTATTCTATTTTTAACATTCATAATATACAACCGTCTCGTTCTGATTTCAGTAAACTTCTATTAAAATATTATTTTCAAAAAGTGTTACCTATCTAATGTTGAATAAATTACTATCCTATCAATCCTGTTTAGTAAACGTAAACACTAAAATTATATGCCTGTATAATTCTATACGTAATCTTATAAAGAAAACACATTTTTTAGTAATCAAGTTTATTTTTCGATATCACGACAGTAATTCAAATATTAAGATTTTCACACATTTCACAACAGCATTCTTGTATAATTTTACCAAGGCGAAAGCAAAAAGACTTTTGCTCTCCCAAACTTTGTTTTATGTGCTCTTCAATGGGTTTATTGTAATTACACTGCAATAAATAATCATCTATAAGATACACACACGGTCATCTGTTCCTAAGATTAGCAACTGAATGCTTGTGTTTAGGTTACAGCCGACTGGTATAGTTACATTTTTTTATTGATAAATATACATCTCGGGTTGGAAATCGAGCCCACAACCCCCGGGGCAGAAAGCAGAGCCATTGCATTCTGCGCCAACATGCTACACGAGCAGAAATTAGTACACAATTTGTAAAGATTCATTAGTGTTTATGTATTCTAGTCTTTTGATACTCCTTTATACTAAAATTTAATTAAGTCAAAAACAACTTTATTCAAATAGGCTTAAAAGCACTTTCGAATCGTCATTTTACAAATTAAAATTTTAACGTGATTATTATTGTTTTTAAAAGTAAAGTTTACTACCTTCTAAGTTAACGTGAGTTTTAAAATAGGACCAGAAGATGCGAGATTAGCATAAAAAAAAATTAGACATTGCAAATAGTTACATAAAATTATATTAATACATATCAGAGGTACCAGAGTTGCCATCTCTTTGCAGTACTGTCGCCTGGCGCTAGGCGAGAGTAGTCTCGCCAGAAGCGCCCAGGCGCGCCCTGCTCGGCGGTCACAATTAAGCGCTCTTGTTGCGCAATCGATTGCATTCGATCTTGCAATTAGCTGATCGTCTTTTGTTTCCGCGTCTCCACGGTCTCCGGTATTACTATGCTGGTTACAAAAAATCGATTTAGTTGAATATGCTTAAACATTTCAGGAATGTATTTAAAATTAATAATGAAGCATATTTTTGTTTATAATTTTTTGTAAAATTAGGTTTCTTCGGATATTTAGACTATATAATTGTGTTTGCTCGCAAACGAAAAAAAAACCGACTACGTACCTAAGTAGGCAAAAAGAATTAACAAACGTACTAGTCGTCCCTACGACTTTCGAGGTTTTCCCTCGACTTCTCTGGGATTCCATCATCAGATCCTGGTTTCCTTATCATAGTACCACACTTGGGATATCTCCTTTGCAACAAAAAAAGAATTATCAAAATCGGTTCATAAACCACGAAGTTATCCCCGAACATACATAAAAAAACACACACACACACACACACATATATATACTAGCTGACTAGGCAAACGTGGGGTTGGTGGTAGAAGGGTGAAAATTTAGGGTTGTATGTATTTTTCAACGCCAAATCACAATAAAATAAAAAATAAATAATTTATCTGAAAATAAAAAAAATAATGTTGTTAGATTCTCAGACCTACTCAATATGCACACAAAATTTTATGAGAATCGGTCAAGCCGTTTCGGAGGAGTTTAACTACAAACACCGCGAACTAGGAATGGCTGGCATGTTTACGTTGTTCGCTATTTGCACCCATGACATTTTATTAGACAACCTGTTTTAAACATATTTGAAATGTAAAGGAGATCAAAATAAACCAACCGTGTTAACGAAAACATCTTAAGTGCTGTAGTTCGTACGAGTAGTGAAAACAATACTTATTTATTTCTGTTACGTTTTTTACATTAGGGAGTAAAACAGCTTGTTGATTTTTCGTTTCACATATTACGAATGTGTAGTGTGCCGTCAAATCGCGTATATACAGAATGTGTACTACAATCTTATGTACCTCTACAAGATGAGACAGGATTTTTTTTGACAGGATAGTTGTAATTGAAAAAATATATTTCAATTACTATATATAGTCTACAATCTACCGTATTTTATTTACCGTTATCCAATCCTCAGCGAATGTGATCCAAGCATAAGCACTGGGATGACGACGAACAATATCAGAAAGTGTTGAACGTATTCGTTGACAGTCATGTCGTGGCAAGGAAAGAAGAGTCCTATAATTATAAACACGTCGCAGTTATGAGCTAGATAGTTAAATTACTTGTAACTGTTCAATTAGGCGGATAGCCTTATTCCACTGAAAATAATACTATATAAAATAGACAGATGCTTCGCAAGTGCGTTGTCAACTTTACCCTCAATTCTCCCCAGGAGTTCTGGTCACCTTACTCACCAGAGGACCACAACATTGCTTGATAGCCGTATTATTTGGCAGTGATCTTCTATATGCTGCTGGATTTTGATCAGGAAATTTCCTGCTGTGCCCTACCTCAGTTCTTCGAGCGGCAGTTTTTTTCGACGACATGCCGACATATGTATCAATAAAAGTTGAATTTATTCTATGCCTTAAATAACTATTACGTATACATGTTTATTGATGCCGCGTTGACGCAACGGTTACAGCCATGGATTGTATCTGTTGTACCTGTAGCGCTGGCGGTTGCGGGTTCGATCCCCGCACATGACAAACATTTGTATTGGCCATACAGGTGTTTGCCGTGGTTTGGGTGTTTATGCAGTCCTTGTGGGTCTCCCCACCGTGCCTCGGAGAGCAAGTTAAGCCGTCGGTCCCGGTTGTTATCATGTACACCTGATAGCGATCTTTACTCATAGTAGGGAATATATTCGCCAACCCGCATTGGAGCAGCGTGGTGGATTAAGCTCTGATCCTTCTCCTACATGGGAAAAGAGGCCTATGCCTAGAAGTGGGATATTATAGGCGGAAGCGTGATACATATTCATTATAATTTAAATTGTTTTTATCGTCAAATTTATTTACAATCAAATTATCAATTCAATAATACATACATCAAACTTGTTTTTAGTGGTCCGTAGTCGGTAATATCACAAAAACTGAGGTAGGGTACAGCAGAAGATCCTGCTGTGCCCTACCTCAGTAAGTCATCATCGTTATCGTCATCAGTATCTAGATGTAAGTATGGGTCTAAAAGTCTGACATGCACTGATATACTCATTAGTTTGTATACAGGGCCTTTCGGCATCGAATTCAATGACAGTTTAATATTAAATTATCATCTGTCATTTATATCTCACTATCTCTAATTTTTCCTTTTTTATAATTCGCCAGAATAGCGGGCATATACTATGAGATGTTGTAAACAGTTAAACGTTTGATTCATTAGTTAGTTGCAGTTAAAAATTAATAAAATCTATCTATTAATAACAAATTTACTTTTATAAGGGAATATTAGCAGTTAGTATAAGTAGCCATGAATGAGTAAATGTTAAAGTAATTAGTTAGGGTTTTTGCGGTATTAACAACATAGGTATAAAAATTAATGAAAATGAAAAAACTAAGTTCTAAATATAGTTAGTCTGAACATACGCGTATGGGCTTAAACAACTGCCAGCTTTGTTGAAAGACGCCACCGATGAAGTAAAATCTTTCTTCTTGTGATAGCATTCACCTTCAAGACTTCTTAAGTAACTAATCTATAAAAGAGATCGAAATATCTATGGGTAAGTTCAAATACAAAAGTCGAAACTTTGATCAATGTTTCGATTGAAGTTAAAGTTTAAGATAGAATAAATAAATAGGACAAAAAATGTTAAGTTGGTATAAAAAACAAAGTTTATATACTTCTCCAAACTTTTCTATTCCTTGCTTAAGGTGACACAAAGCGTCATCAACCTGTCCTTTTAGTCGGCAGCAGAGAGCAACCATGTGGTAATACACTGGAGATTCGCCAGTTTCTGACAGCGCTCGCGCTATACATACTTCAGCTAACTGAGTAAATTCAAAAAATAACATAATTTCATTATCAGTCTCAATCATTAAAATAAATAAAATAAATTATTTAAATAACTAATAATAACCTAATTGATCAGCTACCACCGTAGTCAGTCAGAATGAAAATTTTACTACGAATACTACGAATAAAAAAAATGCAGACACAGTATTCTTAGGGTTTTCTAGGATATAGTTACATTTTACGTCAAGTAACGTAATAAGATGTCGGCCTTTTGAAGCTTACGAAATAGGGCAGTTTTCATTACCCTATTTTTTAACTTATAGAGTATTTTAATTTTGTGATGAATTGTAAATGTTATAAATACTCGTAGTATAACGACTTAGAAAACAAACACAACGGGGAAGTCGTAAAACAAATTTTGGTTTGGTATTTTACAAATATTTTTCCTTAATGTTCTATTTTATTTTTAACTATGAAACTACTGAAAGGTTTTTTGCAAAACAAATTGACTGAATGATTTGCCCGCTGAAGCGAAACGTGTAGGGTGATACAGGTCAAAGCATAATTACAGTATCGATATTAAGTATGTAGTTAACAATGTATTGACATAAGGTGAGAATTTACGGTATATGGTATATAGGTTCATATAACTAACTAACTATAGTTCATAAACGACGAAGTTATCCTCGAACATACATTAAAAACCCGCCAACTCGTATTGGAGCAGCGTGGTGGATTAAGCTCTGATCCTTCTCCTACATGGGGAAAGAGGCCTATGCCCAGTAGTGGGATATTACAGGCTAAAGCGTATACATTAAAAAAATATATATAAAAAAATATAATAAAAATATATATACAAGCATTTTTTCAAAAATTCAAAGTAAAATTTACCGTATATTATTCACAGACCATGTAGCCTATCAATAACCATCGCATTTTCTAAACCTAAACAACATACATGTCAATTGAAGCCATCTTTTGAAAGCGACCGAATTAAATTGTGCAGCCAATATCTACGTCATAATTTTTTGAAATACTGTTGTGAGTTCTCATTATTCAGTTGCATTATTAAACTACAACCTTATCCTTTAAAGGCAAAGAGGAACTCAGCCCTGGGTTTTTATAGTGTTTTCTACTATACTTACAGTTATAGCTCGCAGTCTAAGAAGGAGATCAGCCGCATCATAGTACAAACTGGTACCGGGAAGTAAAGGCGTATTGTCCCACCAGTCTCCGAGCTCCTGTTCCCATACACGAGCGTATCGCATCTCTTCTGATAGACCTACAGCTTTTGTCCTGATAAATGTATCATTAATATTTTACCAGTATTTATCGAACATTCTATTGAGGTAGGATACAGCAACAAATACCCTGCTCAAAATGTGGAGCAGCGCGTCTGGGGAAGTACCGCAACTTTATAGAAGATCACAGCTAAGTAATACTCTTTTAAAAAAGATTTACATTTCTGTGTTGAGTAAGATGGCCAGAGCTTCTGGGGAGGTTTAGAGGTAGAGTCGGTAAAGAGCATGCGATATTTTTAGTTTTGAAGGCGTCTATAGGCTACGGTGACCGTTAATACTGAGGAAGGCCACAGCAAAACATACATACAAAAAGATAATAATTAAAATACTTTATACAATACATGCTATCGTGATGCTGATTGATTAGTTACTTTTTTATTTGATCCATTACTTTCTGAGCCATATCGAAGAGTTCTCGGTAAAGATAATACGCATTGGCAGCTACCCATAAAGTAGTCCAGTGTGGATATAGAGACAGCAAAGCAACAAAAAATGGCTCTGCAGCATCAGGGTCGTCTTCTAATACCATACATCCTTTTGATAAGAGACTGTAAGAGAAATACCATGAACTATACAAGCATTACGAAAAGAATGTATTTGTTTTGTATTTTATAAAATGATACCGATCGATATAAATCATTCTCTAATTGTTTCAACTTTTCATTATTTAGAATATTGACCTACCTAAATCATAGTTTTAACGAGTATGATAACGTACCAAGATTTAGATAGAATTTCAAGTCTCCTAAACGTATTTTACGATACCACAGGTTGAAACCGTAGTATTTTTTTGTTTCTCTTATTACCTATCAGTTAATCTACGTATTGTTAATTGCGAAAACAACATTAACTGCAAAAAATGGAATGTGATGTCAGGTAGTACTACTAAGTTAAATTATATGACATACAAGCTTTAGAGGTGAATTATTACTTCTTTTTAATTATATAGTAAGTATATAGTAAATACGAGTTTATTATATTTTAGTTTTAGTTTTTATATTAAATGTTTTATTGGATGATTATCACCTTAATGGATGTCTTGGATTTAGTGACAGCGATCTATTAGTGCAAATATTAGCCCAGTTCTTGTCGATATCTCTAAGGCACGTCGCTAACTCTCTCCAATAATCTGCTTCTTTAGGTTTTTCTACAACTAACTAAAAAGAAGAAATTTTAGTGTAAGTTGAATAAAATATGGTAAATTTTAATAAGTAGTTTTGCAACATATCTGCCAATGGTATGTAAGTGTAGAATCTACATTGTAAGGGATTCATTAGTCAAAATCCACGCTAAAAATTTGCGTCGTGATTGCAAATTATCATTTCATGTAATAAATGTTTAGTGTAGTCCAAGTCAAATACTATACTTTAAACACAAGAGTTTATTTGACATACAAAAAGTCGTCTGTCTTTATAAAAAAAATTGTTAGTTCGTGATTTTTTTGACGTGATAACTTCTAATAAATCGATGAACGCAGGCTGCATGCACGAAAAAGGATGACTGATAGATCCTTTTCGCGCTTTGTGCCGTTACGCTCATTGTACGCTTGCGCCGCATCTATCTCTCTTCTACTAGATTGGCCTATGCGTCCGAGATGTTTTGTTATGACGTTGTTATGTTAAACTACCGTCCGTAAACAAACTTTACAGACAACCAGTTTTTGTACATGGGATAGTTTTGAATACAAGACATATATATACAAACAGAAGTTTTATTATAAAAAATAATTAGGTAAATATGCTCTATGGACATGCCTGTAAATAAAGATCCATGGCATGCTGAATGTCTTGCAGTTGTCGAGCATGCCTTGCGGCCCTCAACGTGACGTTCACTTCTTGCACTGCGCCATTGGCCGAAAGAGTTTCGTGAGTGATTTTCATAAGACAGGCGTGGGCTATCATTAGCATTTCCTTTTGAGTGTCAAATAAAAGAATTAAAATTCCATAACAAAAATACTCTTAACTTTTACAACTTAACAAAAAAAGTGTGTGTGTTAGCTCCAACACGCAACTGGAGGTTACTCCTTGAAACAGTTATAATTATATTGAAAAAGTATTCGTGCCTTTCTCGCCTAAAAAGTTCCGCGGTAAAACGTTACTCCTAGGACAGGTCTTAGCATCTTTGCTCAGTGCTACTGTTTCCAAGTATGTATTCATTTGAGTGTCAAAGTGATGTCAATGGCGATTTTTAGTATTTTTATTAAAAATTTATGTAACATATAAGGTTTACAGTTCATGAAACATACAAAATTAAAACATAAGCCTAAATAGGCAACAGGTTCCAAATATATATAGATGATCGCAGGATGATGGAAGGACGGAAAATGATTTTTTCGAGCCCCTGTATTTGAAAAAAATATGCAACTCATACCTCGTAAGTGTTGTCGGAACGCAAGAAGTCGCTGACAACAAAATTGTTGTTGACATAAATAGCAGCTTCTTGCCAGAAGTATGTGATTAATTCCACTCGAGTTCGAGATGCACTTAGTTGTCTGATGATTGAACATAGGTCGGCTGTACCTTCAAGTGATTGAATTTATGATCTTATAAATGTAACTCTGCACTAAGAATTCTTAAATTTTACATTTTTAATAAACAAAACTTTCTACTACAAGGAAGGAAACTCGAAGTAAAAATAATGTTATTGTTGGTAAGGAAGGAAGAAGTCTTATCGCTAGAGTAGCGATCTCTTCCAGACAACCTTTGGGCATATAGGACACAGCGTAGTGAAAAAGCGGTAGGGAAGTGTACACAGAGAAGTGACAATTAGTGTCACCTAGAACAATATCAACTATCGAGTACAAATACACATACATATACAGCACAATACATACATACATAGATACATACATACAAACATATATATATACACACACATATATATATATATATATATATATATATATACACATACATACATACACATATATATACATACGCATAAAAATACTATACCTACATATAAACGAAATACATATAATATGGATAAAATTTATATTGTTTTTAATATATATTTTTTTATGGAGATCGCTTATGAATAGCATAATATTAATATGTCACCAAACTGATTTTATTACAAGTCGCTTGGCAGCCTCTCGATAGATATAGTAGGTACCTACTAATTATTTAGAGGTTTTGCTTAGAAAGTGAAGTGAAAAGCTACTGTTATTTTTATATTACTAACAAAATAAAATCGGAAATAAAAAATATAGCCTTAATCTTCGAACACTGATTTTAGTGATTTTCTGAGGTGAGAAACAAAATGTTTTATTATGTAATTTGATAACTAGGTATATATAAACTATTTACTGTTGTCTGTGTGCAGGGTTTCCGGTATGGGACTATTTGTTTATTTCCTCATTTGGTTAACTCAGAAGTTGGCGCAATTGCCGAGCCCGCCGCCTCCAGATGTCGAACCAACCCCTCCGCATGACCGGCATATGCCACCGCAAGATGTACAATATTGATAAATCTGCATTTAAACTCGACATAAATGTCGACAGTTTTTATTAAAAGAGAATAAATAACTGCTAAGATTTATAAATTTTATTATTTTAATAGAATATCCCACTGTTAGGCAGAGCCTCTTTCCCCATGTAGGATCCCCAGGAAGGATCAGAGCTTAATCCACCATGCAGCTCCAAATGCGGGTATATATTATAATTATATTCCCTACGATGAGTAGCGATCGCTATCAGGTGTACATATATGATAACAACCGGGACCGGCGGCTTACCGGGTGCTCACCGAGATACGACGGGAAGACCCACAAGGACAGTACATCAAAACTGGAAAGAAATATTTGTACAAATACAAATATTTATCTCGAGAGGGAATCGAACCCGCAAACCGCCGGTATTTAAGGGCATACATGCCACACGCACCATTACGGTGCCCACTATACCGGAGCGGTTGTTCAGTATACGTGTCTCATTATAACGTTTCAATTGATGATTGGATACAAATACTTTTTTTATTGTAAATAAAATTAATTAGGTTTCAAAACCAGCGTTATTATAAGTCACTGAATGTTAGTTCTAGTTTATTTATCCGAGTCGTGAGCGTCATCACAAACATGAAATAACTTTCGTTACTGACGTTCTAAACTTATTAACTTTTTCCTTTTCCTTTTTATATCATATCTTTATTCTATTTTTAACATTCATAATATACAACCGTCTCGTTCTGATTTCAGTAAACTTCTATTAAAATATTATTTTCAAAAAGTGTTACCTATCTAATGTTGAATAAATTACTATCCTATCAATCCTGTTTAGTAAACGTAAACACTAAAATTATATGCCTGTATAATTCTATACGTAATCTTATAAAGAAAACACATTTTTTAGTAATCAAGTTTATTTTTCGATATCACGACAGTAATTCAAATATTAAGATTTTCACACATTTCACAACAGCATTCTTGTATAATTTTACCAAGGCGAAAGCAAAAAGACTTTTGCTCTCCCAAACTTTGTTTTATGTGCTCTTCAATGGGTTTATTGTAATTACACTGCAATAAATAATCATCTATAAGATACACACACGGTCATCTGTTCCTAAGATTAGCAACTGAATGCTTGTGTTTAGGTTACAGCCGACTGGTATAGTTACATTTTTTTATTGATAAATATACATCTCGGGTTGGAAATCGAGCCCACAACCCCCGGGGCAGAAAGCAGAGCCATTGCATTCTGCGCCAACATGCTACACGAGCAGAAATTAGTACACAATTTGTAAAGATTCATTAGTGTTTATGTATTCTAGTCTTTTGATACTCCTTTATACTAAAATTTAATTAAGTCAAAAACAACTTTATTCAAATAGGCTTAAAAGCACTTTCGAATCGTCATTTTACAAATTAAAATTTTAACGTGATTATTATTGTTTTTAAAAGTAAAGTTTACTACCTTCTAAGTTAACGTGAGTTTTAAAATAGGACCAGAAGATGCGAGATTAGCATAAAAAAAAATTAGACATTGCAAATAGTTACATAAAATTATATTAATACATATCAGAGGTACCAGAGTTGCCATCTCTTTGCAGTACTGTCGCCTGGCGCTAGGCGAGAGTAGTCTCGCCAGAAGCGCCCAGGCGCGCCCTGCTCGGCGGTCACAATTAAGCGCTCTTGTTGCGCAATCGATTGCATTCGATCTTGCAATTAGCTGATCGTCTTTTGTTTCCGCGTCTCCACGGTCTCCGGTATTACTATGCTGGTTACAAAAAATCGATTTAGTTGAATATGCTTAAACATTTCAGGAATGTATTTAAAATTAATAATGAAGCATATTTTTGTTTATAATTTTTTGTAAAATTAGGTTTCTTCGGATATTTAGACTATATAATTGTGTTTGCTCGCAAACGAAAAAAAAACCGACTACGTACCTAAGTAGGCAAAAAGAATTAACAAACGTACTAGTCGTCCCTACGACTTTCGAGGTTTTCCCTCGACTTCTCTGGGATTCCATCATCAGATCCTGGTTTCCTTATCATAGTACCACACTTGGGATATCTCCTTTGCAACAAAAAAAGAATTATCAAAATCGGTTCATAAACCACGAAGTTATCCCCGAACATACATAAAAAAACACACACACACACACACACATATATATACTAGCTGACTAGGCAAACGTGGGGTTGGTGGTAGAAGGGTGAAAATTTAGGGTTGTATGTATTTTTCAACGCCAAATCACAATAAAATAAAAAATAAATAATTTATCTGAAAATAAAAAAAATAATGTTGTTAGATTCTCAGACCTACTCAATATGCACACAAAATTTTATGAGAATCGGTCAAGCCGTTTCGGAGGAGTTTAACTACAAACACCGCGAACTAGGAATGGCTGGCATGTTTACGTTGTTCGCTATTTGCACCCATGACATTTTATTAGACAACCTGTTTTAAACATATTTGAAATGTAAAGGAGATCAAAATAAACCAACCGTGTTAACGAAAACATCTTAAGTGCTGTAGTTCGTACGAGTAGTGAAAACAATACTTATTTATTTCTGTTACGTTTTTTACATTAGGGAGTAAAACAGCTTGTTGATTTTTCGTTTCACATATTACGAATGTGTAGTGTGCCGTCAAATCGCGTATATACAGAATGTGTACTACAATCTTATGTACCTCTACAAGATGAGACAGGATTTTTTTTGACAGGATAGTTGTAATTGAAAAAATATATTTCAATTACTATATATAGTCTACAATCTACCGTATTTTATTTACCGTTATCCAATCCTCAGCGAATGTGATCCAAGCATAAGCACTGGGATGACGACGAACAATATCAGAAAGTGTTGAACGTATTCGTTGACAGTCATGTCGTGGCAAGGAAAGAAGAGTCCTATAATTATAAACACGTCGCAGTTATGAGCTAGATAGTTAAATTACTTGTAACTGTTCAATTAGGCGGATAGCCTTATTCCACTGAAAATAATACTATATAAAATAGACAGATGCTTCGCAAGTGCGTTGTCAACTTTACCCTCAATTCTCCCCAGGAGTTCTGGTCACCTTACTCACCAGAGGACCACAACATTGCTTGATAGCCGTATTATTTGGCAGTGATCTTCTATATGCTGCTGGATTTTGATCAGGAAATTTCCTGCTGTGCCCTACCTCAGTTCTTCGAGCGGCAGTTTTTTTCGACGACATGCCGACATATGTATCAATAAAAGTTGAATTTATTCTATGCCTTAAATAACTATTACGTATACATGTTTATTGATGCCGCGTTGACGCAACGGTTACAGCCATGGATTGTATCTGTTGTACCTGTAGCGCTGGCGGTTGCGGGTTCGATCCCCGCACATGACAAACATTTGTATTGGCCATACAGGTGTTTGCCGTGGTTTGGGTGTTTATGCAGTCCTTGTGGGTCTCCCCACCGTGCCTCGGAGAGCAAGTTAAGCCGTCGGTCCCGGTTGTTATCATGTACACCTGATAGCGATCTTTACTCATAGTAGGGAATATATTCGCCAACCCGCATTGGAGCAGCGTGGTGGATTAAGCTCTGATCCTTCTCCTACATGGGAAAAGAGGCCTATGCCTAGAAGTGGGATATTATAGGCGGAAGCGTGATACATATTCATTATAATTTAAATTGTTTTTATCGTCAAATTTATTTACAATCAAATTATCAATTCAATAATACATACATCAAACTTGTTTTTAGTGGTCCGTAGTCGGTAATATCACAAAAACTGAGGTAGGGTACAGCAGAAGATCCTGCTGTGCCCTACCTCAGTAAGTCATCATCGTTATCGTCATCAGTATCTAGATGTAAGTATGGGTCTAAAAGTCTGACATGCACTGATATACTCATTAGTTTGTATACAGGGCCTTTCGGCATCGAATTCAATGACAGTTTAATATTAAATTATCATCTGTCATTTATATCTCACTATCTCTAATTTTTCCTTTTTTATAATTCGCCAGAATAGCGGGCATATACTATGAGATGTTGTAAACAGTTAAACGTTTGATTCATTAGTTAGTTGCAGTTAAAAATTAATAAAATCTATCTATTAATAACAAATTTACTTTTATAAGGGAATATTAGCAGTTAGTATAAGTAGCCATGAATGAGTAAATGTTAAAGTAATTAGTTAGGGTTTTTGCGGTATTAACAACATAGGTATAAAAATTAATGAAAATGAAAAAACTAAGTTCTAAATATAGTTAGTCTGAACATACGCGTATGGGCTTAAACAACTGCCAGCTTTGTTGAAAGACGCCACCGATGAAGTAAAATCTTTCTTCTTGTGATAGCATTCACCTTCAAGACTTCTTAAGTAACTAATCTATAAAAGAGATCGAAATATCTATGGGTAAGTTCAAATACAAAAGTCGAAACTTTGATCAATGTTTCGATTGAAGTTAAAGTTTAAGATAGAATAAATAAATAGGACAAAAAATGTTAAGTTGGTATAAAAAACAAAGTTTATATACTTCTCCAAACTTTTCTATTCCTTGCTTAAGGTGACACAAAGCGTCATCAACCTGTCCTTTTAGTCGGCAGCAGAGAGCAACCATGTGGTAATACACTGGAGATTCGCCAGTTTCTGACAGCGCTCGCGCTATACATACTTCAGCTAACTGAGTAAATTCAAAAAATAACATAATTTCATTATCAGTCTCAATCATTAAAATAAATAAAATAAATTATTTAAATAACTAATAATAACCTAATTGATCAGCTACCACCGTAGTCAGTCAGAATGAAAATTTTACTACGAATACTACGAATAAAAAAAATGCAGACACAGTATTCTTAGGGTTTTCTAGGATATAGTTACATTTTACGTCAAGTAACGTAATAAGATGTCGGCCTTTTGAAGCTTACGAAATAGGGCAGTTTTCATTACCCTATTTTTTAACTTATAGAGTATTTTAATTTTGTGATGAATTGTAAATGTTATAAATACTCGTAGTATAACGACTTAGAAAACAAACACAACGGGGAAGTCGTAAAACAAATTTTGGTTTGGTATTTTACAAATATTTTTCCTTAATGTTCTATTTTATTTTTAACTATGAAACTACTGAAAGGTTTTTTGCAAAACAAATTGACTGAATGATTTGCCCGCTGAAGCGAAACGTGTAGGGTGATACAGGTCAAAGCATAATTACAGTATCGATATTAAGTATGTAGTTAACAATGTATTGACATAAGGTGAGAATTTACGGTATATGGTATATAGGTTCATATAACTAACTAACTATAGTTCATAAACGACGAAGTTATCCTCGAACATACATTAAAAACCCGCCAACTCGTATTGGAGCAGCGTGGTGGATTAAGCTCTGATCCTTCTCCTACATGGGGAAAGAGGCCTATGCCCAGTAGTGGGATATTACAGGCTAAAGCGTATACATTAAAAAAATATATATAAAAAAATATAATAAAAATATATATACAAGCATTTTTTCAAAAATTCAAAGTAAAATTTACCGTATATTATTCACAGACCATGTAGCCTATCAATAACCATCGCATTTTCTAAACCTAAACAACATACATGTCAATTGAAGCCATCTTTTGAAAGCGACCGAATTAAATTGTGCAGCCAATATCTACGTCATAATTTTTTGAAATACTGTTGTGAGTTCTCATTATTCAGTTGCATTATTAAACTACAACCTTATCCTTTAAAGGCAAAGAGGAACTCAGCCCTGGGTTTTTATAGTGTTTTCTACTATACTTACAGTTATAGCTCGCAGTCTAAGAAGGAGATCAGCCGCATCATAGTACAAACTGGTACCGGGAAGTAAAGGCGTATTGTCCCACCAGTCTCCGAGCTCCTGTTCCCATACACGAGCGTATCGCATCTCTTCTGATAGACCTACAGCTTTTGTCCTGATAAATGTATCATTAATATTTTACCAGTATTTATCGAACATTCTATTGAGGTAGGATACAGCAACAAATACCCTGCTCAAAATGTGGAGCAGCGCGTCTGGGGAAGTACCGCAACTTTATAGAAGATCACAGCTAAGTAATACTCTTTTAAAAAAGATTTACATTTCTGTGTTGAGTAAGATGGCCAGAGCTTCTGGGGAGGTTTAGAGGTAGAGTCGGTAAAGAGCATGCGATATTTTTAGTTTTGAAGGCGTCTATAGGCTACGGTGACCGTTAATACTGAGGAAGGCCACAGCAAAACATACATACAAAAAGATAATAATTAAAATACTTTATACAATACATGCTATCGTGATGCTGATTGATTAGTTACTTTTTTATTTGATCCATTACTTTCTGAGCCATATCGAAGAGTTCTCGGTAAAGATAATACGCATTGGCAGCTACCCATAAAGTAGTCCAGTGTGGATATAGAGACAGCAAAGCAACAAAAAATGGCTCTGCAGCATCAGGGTCGTCTTCTAATACCATACATCCTTTTGATAAGAGACTGTAAGAGAAATACCATGAACTATACAAGCATTACGAAAAGAATGTATTTGTTTTGTATTTTATAAAATGATACCGATCGATATAAATCATTCTCTAATTGTTTCAACTTTTCATTATTTAGAATATTGACCTACCTAAATCATAGTTTTAACGAGTATGATAACGTACCAAGATTTAGATAGAATTTCAAGTCTCCTAAACGTATTTTACGATACCACAGGTTGAAACCGTAGTATTTTTTTGTTTCTCTTATTACCTATCAGTTAATCTACGTATTGTTAATTGCGAAAACAACATTAACTGCAAAAAATGGAATGTGATGTCAGGTAGTACTACTAAGTTAAATTATATGACATACAAGCTTTAGAGGTGAATTATTACTTCTTTTTAATTATATAGTAAGTATATAGTAAATACGAGTTTATTATATTTTAGTTTTAGTTTTTATATTAAATGTTTTATTGGATGATTATCACCTTAATGGATGTCTTGGATTTAGTGACAGCGATCTATTAGTGCAAATATTAGCCCAGTTCTTGTCGATATCTCTAAGGCACGTCGCTAACTCTCTCCAATAATCTGCTTCTTTAGGTTTTTCTACAACTAACTAAAAAGAAGAAATTTTAGTGTAAGTTGAATAAAATATGGTAAATTTTAATAAGTAGTTTTGCAACATATCTGCCAATGGTATGTAAGTGTAGAATCTACATTGTAAGGGATTCATTAGTCAAAATCCACGCTAAAAATTTGCGTCGTGATTGCAAATTATCATTTCATGTAATAAATGTTTAGTGTAGTCCAAGTCAAATACTATACTTTAAACACAAGAGTTTATTTGACATACAAAAAGTCGTCTGTCTTTATAAAAAAAATTGTTAGTTCGTGATTTTTTTGACGTGATAACTTCTAATAAATCGATGAACGCAGGCTGCATGCACGAAAAAGGATGACTGATAGATCCTTTTCGCGCTTTGTGCCGTTACGCTCATTGTACGCTTGCGCCGCATCTATCTCTCTTCTACTAGATTGGCCTATGCGTCCGAGATGTTTTGTTATGACGTTGTTATGTTAAACTACCGTCCGTAAACAAACTTTACAGACAACCAGTTTTTGTACATGGGATAGTTTTGAATACAAGACATATATATACAAACAGAAGTTTTATTATAAAAAATAATTAGGTAAATATGCTCTATGGACATGCCTGTAAATAAAGATCCATGGCATGCTGAATGTCTTGCAGTTGTCGAGCATGCCTTGCGGCCCTCAACGTGACGTTCACTTCTTGCACTGCGCCATTGGCCGAAAGAGTTTCGTGAGTGATTTTCATAAGACAGGCGTGGGCTATCATTAGCATTTCCTTTTGAGTGTCAAATAAAAGAATTAAAATTCCATAACAAAAATACTCTTAACTTTTACAACTTAACAAAAAAAGTGTGTGTGTTAGCTCCAACACGCAACTGGAGGTTACTCCTTGAAACAGTTATAATTATATTGAAAAAGTATTCGTGCCTTTCTCGCCTAAAAAGTTCCGCGGTAAAACGTTACTCCTAGGACAGGTCTTAGCATCTTTGCTCAGTGCTACTGTTTCCAAGTATGTATTCATTTGAGTGTCAAAGTGATGTCAATGGCGATTTTTAGTATTTTTATTAAAAATTTATGTAACATATAAGGTTTACAGTTCATGAAACATACAAAATTAAAACATAAGCCTAAATAGGCAACAGGTTCCAAATATATATAGATGATCGCAGGATGATGGAAGGACGGAAAATGATTTTTTCGAGCCCCTGTATTTGAAAAAAATATGCAACTCATACCTCGTAAGTGTTGTCGGAACGCAAGAAGTCGCTGACAACAAAATTGTTGTTGACATAAATAGCAGCTTCTTGCCAGAAGTATGTGATTAATTCCACTCGAGTTCGAGATGCACTTAGTTGTCTGATGATTGCACATAGGTCGGCTGTACCTTGAAGTTATTGAATTTATGATCTTATAAATGTAACCCTGCACTAAGAATTCTTAAATTTTACATTTTTAATAAATAAAACTTTCTACTACAAGGAAGGAAACTCAAAGTAAAAATAATGTTATTGTTGGCAAGGAAGTTGGAAGGCAAGATGAAATAGTTGTGTGACATCAGTCAGTGGCCTAGTGGAGGGTCGTTAATATAAATAGATTAGGCATACATCGAAGTATATATCATATATATAGTCATGTATTGAATATAAGCGGAGTTGTGTTGAGCTGCTAAATATATATTTACTTTTCATAAAAATGAGTTTTACTTTACAACAGTCGTATAAAATAATAGAACGAAAATATCGAAACTTGATTGTTAGTTTACCATAGTAAGGCACATGTCGTATTGAGTTAGCCGCACTCCTCACTGTAGCCTGCCAGGAGCGATCGAGCGGGCCACGTCCAGAGCATTCTCTATTGATCGGTAGCGACTCGATATCTGTCATCATTTCCTTCATTTCCGATCTGCGAAATTTATTATCAAGAAGTCAAATCCGAGTATCGAAATTAATTTAAAAGTAACTACTTGATACATCTCTTAAGAATCATTATGCTTTATCTCTATTATTCTCATTTTTATTTGTTTATTAATATTACGGGCAATATTATAAATGTAAAAGAAAACATATCGTTATTATGTATATAGTAATTACAATTATATAGGTAGTAAATGTTTGTAATATTAAAAATAGCATCTAGTATAAAAACGTAGGTACAACATCTATCTTAAATAGTTTTTTTTGATAAGTACAACAACTTTAATTTTATAAGTAAACTATATAAAATATTTACTGAGATATGTAAGGAGGTATGACTGCTTGCTTGAATGGTCGAGCTAGGGTAACTTCGATGAGAGCGAAGGAGCAGTTTTTATCACTGACCACAGTTGGTGTCAGTAGAAATGGTTCATTGGAATTCATAGGCTCTGTTTTTTCTCTGAAATACAATTTATTAAGTTAAATATTAATAGGAAAATAGGTAGATATCCTGTGTACTCAAAATAGTGTTTTTTCTTTCTATATCTACCTATTTTTTCCTTTTTAAATATACATTGCAAATTGGCCTCTTAAAGTAAAAATAAAAACGTTAAATAAAATTTAGCATATATACGTTTATACGATAAATGTATAACATGTTTACTGGCCATTAAGAATTTTATTAAACATGATTTTACTTGTTAACTTTCTGCAAATTAGAGAGAACTCTTGGATTTTCATTAGATGTTAACAATTCGCAGCCGCACGTTTTCATCATACTCTCCGACTCGATCCATTGCAACGGTACCACTAATCTTGTTGTTTTCTCTATTAAAATAATTATATAATATGTAAACGTATTTCATTATATATTGTGATTATATCAAACGTGGGTAATTATACCTAAACATAACTATATGTATATTATAAATAGGTACACTTTGATCCTTTTTGTGTTTTATCAGATATATATGTGCTTTTAATCATATTTTGTAGATATTTTTTAATCACATAATATCCACATGTATAATTAAGATTCTTTAGTCACATCATTTAGCTTTGAAAAAAGTCTCGTATAGCATATGGCATTATTTATTAATAATTCACATATAAATGATAATAACAGAGTAAAGGCCTTGAGTAAAGGTTTGTCTTACAAGTAATTTACTTACCTCCTGGATAGAGGAGTTTAAAAAGGTCTATGAAACCCATAAAACTATAAAACAGGTCTTCTTCGTAAGTTTGAACCTCTAAGGGCCACTTGTATCTGCGTAGATGTTCAGAGAGCCATTGCTCAGTGTCCTTAAGTAAAAGAGTTCGATGAAAAGAAGCCCACACTGTGGAATCTGATAAAATCATATAGGTACATACTACATAGTTAAGCTTAGCCGTGAATGTATACTATGAATATACGAGATAATTGAAAGCAATAGAAGCCTATTATTTATATAATTTTCCCTTTTTTAACGTGTATTATTAGTGTACGTGTACTATAAACAGATATAGTCAAATCATAATAAAGTTTTGAACCTACAAGTGTTTAAATGTTAATACGGGAAGCGCTTACTCTTACACCTCTATATTTTACAACAAAAAAATTAATACACACTTTTATACAGAACACACATCAAACTATAAATTAAATATCATTCATCTGAAATATTTTTTTAATATTACAATAAACTAACAAGAATCGGTTAAAGAAATATTTTGTTGGACGTAAACGTTTTGGATGTACGGATGATAATAAAATAACGCGAGAACCGCTTGATGAAATAAGTTGTTTCTTTTTATTGTGTCAGGACACTATTAACAAGGAAGCCTATTGAATATGAAGGTTGAAAAATTATTTAACTTTTTACAATAAATATTTCTACGTTTCTATAATAATAATATAATATCAGAGCCATGTGTGATTGTTTGCAAGAACCAAATCAAGTAATCGAACTTATTATCGTTGTATGGTCGATTATTAATTTTTAAACAAGCTGCTAGAGGGCATTGCTGTATATGGCATGGTATAAGCTAGAAGCAATAGTTTTAAGGCAGTGCGTCGAGGCATGCAGTTTTATATTTTCCATTTTTTTTGTATTATTATTTAATATATAATAGAACAATTAAAACCTAAAATAAATAAAATTTATTTTAGCTTACATTTTGACCGTTTACTCAGACAATAATCTATGTCAATATTTTGTAAATTTTGCAATTCATTCAATTGACATTGAAATTTATCACTTCCTTTTGTAAATCGATCATCTTGAAGTCTTAAACTTTCCCAGTGGGCATAAAAAGACATATTATTGAAATTTTTTGGGGCCTTGTAGCCATTATTAAAAGTAAAAATTGACGTATGCTAAAAAGATATATGTGAACGAGACAACAATATCATATGACGACAATAATTACATTTTATTTATTATTATATACTTAATGTGCTTTCTGAGGTACGATGGGGAGACCCCAATGATAGACATCCAAACTGGAAAGAAATATTTGTACACGTCGTTGTCGGTCGGCGTGCTAGGCGACTCTACTTGTACCACTACACCAGAGCGGTTGAGTCGTTAAGCCGTCAGTCTCGGTTGTTATCATAAATACTTGATACTCGTAGTAGGAACATATCCGCCAACCCGCAGTGGATTGGCGTGGTGGATTAAGCTCCAATCCTTTTCCTACATGGAGAAAGAGGTCTATGCCCACCAGTGGGATGCTACAGGCTGAAAGTGATTATATACTAATCATATTTTATTTATCGTATCATATCATATTTTATTATTATATTTTATTTTAATAAAAAATAAAATATGTTATCATATTTTATTTTTTATTATTATTATTTTATTCATTATTTTTACACACAATAGAGTACATTTAAGAGACATTTTTAAGTACTAGCAATACGTAATTAGAGTTCTAAGCTACACTTCATAAAAATATGTGTCTAAATTGAGACAAAATCAGAAGAATAATATTAATAATCAAGAGTATTTGTTTTTAAGCTTACCTAACCATTAGTACGTCAAAGCTTTTAAATAATAAGGAGATGTTATATATGTAGTATATAGAGCAAAATGCAATGCCCAAATCTTAGGTGATATATAGTGATAGAAAAATTATTTAAACATTCGAAATTATCAATTTATTATAAAACAAGTAATAAAATTCGTATCCATACCAATTCATTTGGCAGCGGCATTTTCGTTACTGCTGTATTAATCATTTTATCACTAGGTGGAGTTATAAAATTGTAGCATCCAATTAGAGTAAATTTAAAATAATTTGCATTTTTAAGTATTTTATGGTGCTTATCATTTTCTTTATTCTTAATATTATTTAACGTTAATGAGATTTTTGGAAAATTATCCCAACTTTTGGCGTGTAGGGCCGAAGGCGGTATTGTTGGCTCCATACGTTCCTTGATAATCATTTCATTTGAACCTTGAAAATGAAAATTTATATACATACATTATGACTTGCATATGAATATTTAACAGTTAAGTTTGAGACAAGTTTTTAAGATTTTACGGTCGCTACGAACACTTAATTACACGTCACATCTATGAAGTCGCCGAAATATCGGGATGTTTCAAAATTACAATTGCGGTAAGCCCGATAAAGAGTAAATAGGGGTTAGAGGCATAATATAACATATGATAGAGATATAATCTATTGACATTTTATACAATATTTTACTATTGTAAATAATGCAAAAATTGCAATTACCAATAAATATTGGCAAAATATCTATATTACAACAATAAAAATCTGAGAATGATTTTTGTGTCGTCATTGCAATAGACTTGTTTGATTGGCTCTGTCCTGTAGAACTGGCACCTTCTGAATTCGTTTCCAAATTTACTGGATGTATTCTTACTGAAATTATAAAATAAATGAATTATTGGCACACTTTTACTGTTTGTAACTATTTATTTGACATAGTTTTTTAGTAGTTATTTTTATTAAAATCGTATTATACGAGTGCAAATTAGTAAGGTTTGATTAAGATCATTATTAACTTAACCATGCAAATATAGCTTAACACTATTTATTTATTTTATGATCTTTCAAAATAAATATTTTGCTTAAAATTTGAAGCATTCAGTTTGGTGTAGTTAGTACCTTACAAAATCAAAATCAAAATAACTTTATTCAAATAAGCCCCAAGAGCACTTTCGAATCGTCATTTTACAAATTAAAATTTTAAGGTGTTTACTATTTTTGTAAAAGTAAAGCTACCACCGATTCGGAATGTAGATTCTGCAGAGAAGAATCGGTAAGAGACTCCGCGTTACAGATGATTACAGGCAAATAATATTTCTTCGAAGTAGTGTTGTATTCCCGCGGTAAGTAAAGTAGCTAAAGCTCCTAGAGATGCATTATGATGATAGCGGGGGTTAGATCAACATGCTTTTGGCTACCGCATAGGCTGCAATAATAGCTTAACATAAGGCACACCATTCCCTTGTTTGTCATCCTAGCAACATAAAATAAATATATGTACATATCGTCATATGTGCATCGTTACAGTTATATATATTTTTTATTATACGACTGAAATAAGTTAAAGAATATTAAACATTGCTTTTGAAGTGTACAAATATATCTATAATTATTACATAATATTATAAGATAAACATTTTTTTTTCTTTTTAAATCAAATAGATTTTGTAGTATTAACACATAATAAAAAGAAAAATGTTGTATTTAACAGAGTACAACGGTAATGCAATCAATACAGGTGTATTAATTTCCGGTCTAAATAAAATTATTCTTCTTTTGACGCTTTTTCCAAATAGCCTTCTACCACTAGCCGATGTGCTAGTAGCTGCTAGTTTCGATCCTGCTTATGACAAACATTTAAATATTTTTAATAATCCTACATAAATATTTGCAATGGTACCAATAAGGCAAGATAAACCTAGTATGCTAGGATATTGTTAATAAATTACTATGCATTTGCTAAATGTTTCTTCATTCTTACCAGTGAGTGGACTGTTAGCAAAGAGACACATTTTTTCGTAATCTGATGGATCATAATTCATGCATCCTTTGGCAATACTTCTTTTATTTTCTACCTCCACTCCTCTGCCAGTTGAAGACGTGACAACACTTGACAGCAGTAATTGATCAAAAAACGAAATCTTTAAAAAATAGGGCTTAGGATCTTCATCTGGAACATGTAATTCTTGGACCTTAATAGTGAAAACATCAAGTGGAGGTAGAAACAGTTCTTCTTTATTCTGTGTTTCTGACTTGACTGATTTTAGAGATGATACTGATCGGTTCTAAAATTATTATTAGGTTATATTTTGAGGTGTGAATTTCTTTCTTATAAAGTATGCAAAAGTTAAAATGTTCATTTATTGAGGTAATTAACATTTTTGGGAAGCTATAAATTGAATATTACCTTAGACTTCTTCATTTTGTTGTCGATAAGCTTTAGATAACGTTACTTTTATATCTGACAGTTACGTTTGAGGATGATATTGTCTAATTATAAAAAAAAAACAAAAAAGGTAATATAAAAGTACGTATAAGAAGTATTTATTATTTTTCGAAGGTCTTTTTTCTTTTCAGTACTATTAATATATACAGTTTTTGGATATATGTTTGACTATGGGCTTAAGACTGTTACAAAATATATATATGTATTGGGCAAGTGATTATTATCACCTTAAAGGGAGGGCGGGGGTTTTTTTAGTATATATGTATATATTTAGCCACGAAGAAAAAAATCGTGATTTATAGGGTTTAAAATCTGCTGCGAAAATAATTTGGGTTATTTTTATATTTAAACATTTTATCTCGATTTGTTATATCAGCTTCTTTTGTTTCTGTTGGATAATACTAATCTTTGAATATGGTATATTTGTATTTGTTAATATTATATTCTTGAATCTCGTCCAAACAAACACGTTATTATCACGATAACGCATACTTATTATAATGAAAATAAATTTAATATCTTAATTTTTAATATTTACTTTTTACGGATATTTCTCGGTCATAAAAAATTTACCCGGATTTTAATTCTGAAATGTCTGTTTTCACAACATTTACTAACAATATGATGAGATTAAATGATTAAAAAGTCATTAGTAAATGATTAATATTGAAATAGACTATGATGTCGTTATAATCTCATTTACATTCACCATGAGTGCAACAGTAGGCGGTTTATGTTTCCTGTTGATTATTTCAGCAGTAAATATGTTAAATTTACTACAAAATGATGCCAATACCTTTGTAAGTACATAATATTTAAAAAAAAACTAATATATAAAAATATTATACCTATGCAGCTAATTAATATATGTAAAAAATAGGGACCTTACGACGTAAGCTGGACGCAATATAACATGTGCAAGGGACCGAAATCGAAAAATGATACTGTAATATTTACTAACATCACAAACGATGGCGGTCATTATATCGCTTATTACAATTTAACATTTTTAGATGACGTTAAATTTACAGATGTAAGTAAGCAATAAAATTTACAAATAATAATAATAATAATAAAAGTATGTATCTATTTAATTTATAATATTTATTCCATATCAGGTTAAAATATGGGTGTATACATTAACGAATAATAGAAAAAATTTACTTTGGACCTACAAAATAACTGATCCATGCAAACATTTTGCAATCGCTTCTGTAGTATTTACCTACTTAAAAACGAACTCCTGTTTTATTAAAAAGGTTGGTAAAGTTACTATCAAGTTTTGTACTATAATAAAATTATACTACGATTTTCTAGTATAAATGAGATGAATATTCAAATTTCTTTAATAAATATCTCTTTTAACTCTTATAATATAATCGTATATAAATATAATTTGATACATACATAAATTTTTATTTTCAGGGTTCATATGTTTTTTCTATACCTTTTGAGGAACTTACTTACGCATTTTTTGGATCATCATTTTTTTACGGAGATTACTCTTTAAAAAGTTTAGGTACATCTAAGCAAGGCAATATTATGTGCTTAACGCTTGGTATGAAATTTTCGAAAAAACGTACAGAAAAAGAAACTGAAATAAGTAACAATTGAAGAATGTTAAAAAAATATGTAAAAATTTCAAGGACATTTCAATAACTGATTGCTTGATTGAATTATTTCAAAAGACTATAAGTATTACTTAGTCTTACATTCTTAATTTAATTTTTTTTTATTAACAAATAATAAGTCAACGATATTTTTCCTAAAAGAACAAAAAAAAAAAAAAAAACTTCAATGATGACGTGAATTCAGTGAAATAATCGTAAATTTATTTACAAATGTATGTACATTAATTTAAGCGTTTGTCAAATTTCATTCCCTAAATTTTAACGCGGGTGGTGGGTAAAACTATAAAAAATAAATTAAATATTTTTTTGCATAGGTAGTTTGTTTTGAGTAATGAGTGACATGCTTTTGTTTAATTTGGTATATGTATAAAACAGTTTCTTTGATGACCTTATGAAGTATGTATCTAGTATTAGAAGTGCACGTTTTATTATTTAATGAATTGTTTCTCTAACAGTATTTCGTGATTTATGATTAAATAAATTTTCTTAAAAATTTGTCTATTTTTGGATCTCTTTAATGATTTCTATTGGGTATGGCATTGAAAAGAAAAACTTTCAACACATGCATCCTTCCATGCTTAACTTACGGGTGTGAAACATGGGCACTCACCAAATCTCTAAGAGACAAACTTGCCAAATGTCAAAGAGCAATCGAGCGCAGAATAGCAGGGACAAAATAGATAGAGTAGAGAGTAATAAGATAGAGTCAGAAATACCGACATCAGGATGAAAACTAAGCTAACTGATATCCTACTACGCATCGGCCATGTGGACCGGACATATGATGCGCGACAAACAAGGAAAATGGTGTAAGGCAGCTTCTGAGTGGTACCCAAGAGATGGGAAGAGAAGCCGTGGAAGACAGTAGGGTAGACTGGGTACGGTTGAAACGGTGGACGGTTGAAACAAAGCGAATATCTCGTGAACTGTGCGTGAAGAGGTGAGGGGTACAAAGGGAGAACGAAGCGGTCGACAGGTCGAAACATGAATTTTAGTGTTGCGTCATTCTTCGCGCGCTGTACTTGTGTATAGGAGACCCCATTGTGTTTTTTGACTGAAAAGTAAGTATTTTTGTTCGTGCACTTTTGCTATTATTATGGTTTTGATTAAAGTTAGAGTATTAAGAGTTTTGTATTGTTTTAGTTGACATTTGTAGAATATGGCAGTATGATTAGTTTTAATCCAAATTTATTATCAATCTTCCTGTAAACAGTTTTATACCTAGAAGGGGGGTTGGGGACAGTTGAAACACTTTTTGTGGGTACGGTTGAAACATTTTATTTATTGAATTTTCTTGTTTCTCAGATGCCAAGGGTTCGCCAAAGGAAGACTACGAGAAGTCGGGCTGACTTATCAACGTACAAACAAGCCTATGAAGATGTAAAAGCGGGATCTTCGTTAAGAACAGCGGCAGAAAAGAATGGACTAAACCACTGTTCCCTGTTGAGGTACGTACGTAAACGAGATGCGACTGGTGGCGATGAAAATCAAGAAATGGGATATAAGGCTCACAATCGAGTGTTTAACCAGGAACAAGAGCGTGAGCTATCTAAATATTTAATTAGATGTGCAGATATATATTTTGGCCTAACTAAAAAGGATGTTATGAAATTGGCATACGAACTAACCGTCAAGTACAACTTATCACGACCTCGGACTTGGGATGACAAAGAAATGGCTGGTGAAGAATGGTTTCGCATGTTTATGAAAAGAAATCCTGAACTGTCAGTACGTGTAGCTCAGGCTACAAGGCTTTCTAGGGCGACTAGCTTTAATAGAAGTAACGTAGATGCTTTCTATGACAATTTGGCTACTGTTATGGAGCGTTATAAATTTGAACCACAAAATATATATAATGTTGATGAGACCGGCATAACTACTGTGCAAAAGCCCGACAGAATAGTAGCTAGACGGGGTGCTCGTCAAGTAGGTTCAGTGACATCAGCCGAGAGGGGTACTTTAGTCACAGTAGCCTTTGCGGTGAATGCCATCGGAAATGCTATTCCGCCATTCTTTGTCTTTCCGCGAGTGCGATACCAAGATCACTTTGTCAGGGATGGGCCAATAGGATCTGCAGGAAGTGCAAATCCTTCCGGCTGGATGCAGGATGAAACATTTATTCATTTTCTGGAACACTTCAAAAAACATACAAATCCTTCTTATTCACATAAAGTTTTACTTGTGCTTGATAACCACTATTCACATATTCACATTAATGCACTTGATTTTTGCAAGACGAATAGCATTGTGATGCTATCTTTCCCACCCCACTGCTCACATAAACTTCAACCGCTTGATCAATCTGTATTCGGTCCGCTGAAGAAAGCTATAAATTCGACCTGTGATGGATGGATGAGAAGTCACCCTGGCAAGACTATGTCAATATATGACATCCCAGGGATTTTAGCTACTGCTATGCCCCTTATTCTTACACAATCAAACATTCAAGCTGGCTTTCGCGTAACTGGGATTGTGCCATTTAATCGGCATTTGTTTACTGAACTCGATTTTGCTCCTGCATTTGTAACAGATAGGCCAAATCCTGTAAACGCAATCGAGGCAGCTGATGGCCCTATTCAGTATACTAATACACCTGAAGATAAAACGCCACCACAATCACCTTCTATTTTAACCTGCGAACTACCAGAAGATTTTTCTAATGCAGATCTTTTTGTAGAACAACAGACTACAAACATTCCACAGTATACACAACTCCCAGACAGAGAACAGAAAAACATTATTACGCGTCCAGAACCTTTGATCTCGCTACCCAGACATCAAAGTAGTGTGCAACAAATTTCACTCAAACCCTCTACAAGTTCTCAATCCATTCCTGTGTTGTTAAATCAAACAGAAAATATCGCGACTTCTAGTACACCACTTTTGTTTTCCTCTGAAATAGTACGACCACTACCAGAAGCTCCTGCAAGGAAATTAACAAACAGGGGGCGAAAAACTAGGAAATCTACAATCTACACAGATACGCCCGAAAAGGAAGAGATAAGAAAAGAACATGAAAACAGACTGAAACGAACCAAAGCCAAGCAAGTTAAGAAAAGATTAGATGGAGGAAGGATTAAAAGAAATGCTACAAACAGAAACAAAATACATGAATTATCATCATCAGAAGAAGAGGATTGCTACTGCCTTGTTTGCATGTCAGCATATTCGAAAAGCAGACCGAGGGAAAAATGGATCCAATGCACAAAATGTAAAATGTGGGCGCATGAAGAGTACACAGAAGGTTATCTTAGTTATGTTTGTCACAATTGTGATTCCGAATGATCTCATAACCACTTAAGTATCTTTGTTTAAAGGTTGATTTTTTATAGAAATAGAATATTATTTAGTTTCTATAGCTGAAGAGCTAAAAATTTTTTTAAGCTGTTCTATTTTATTTTCTTAATCAAAAAGTATTATTGTTTTGTTTTGTTATTTGTTTATCTATGCATCCAAATGTAGATGGTTATAGAAATAATTTTTAATGTTTTTCTCAAAGTGTTTTGTTAGCTGGAGTGCTAACATCTAGTTTAATATAATGAATGCTGTTGATTTTTGGGAAATATAATAGAAAAATATTTGTGATATTCCACTGTGCCATTACGAGTCGTTAAATTTTATTAGATGATTATTAAAACATGTTTATTTATTATATTTTGTATCATTTGCATGTTTCAATTGACCCCAGACACTGTTTCAACCGACCCTGGCATGGGGACGGCTGAAACAAATTACATTTTTTTTTAAATTTGATTTTATACATACAATACAATACGGTAATTTCAAATAAAATTGCCCATTAATAGACAGATATACGGTCTTTTATTTAATATAGTTCCTTCATCGCTCGCTTAATTAATGCTGATGCTATGCACGACAAAAGCTGAAATGTTTCAACCGTACCCAGTCTACCCTACATAAGATAGGAGGATGACCTCAAAATGACAGCTGGCCCAAGGTGGAGACAGGTAATTCAGGACAGGCCACAGTGGAGATTATTAGAGGAGGCCTATGCCTAGAGGCACACTGTGATTAGAGACATTATATAAGTTATAAATGATGCAAACACGTAAATTATCTTTAATCCCAGAATAAAGGGCTTTATTATTATTATTATTATTATTATTAATGATTTCTTTTTATTCTATTACTATTTATACTATTATTTCTATATATATATATGTGTGTGTGTGTGTGTGTGTGTGTGGTGTACTTTAGCGCACGATGTGGCACATGCTGCAATGGTTTATTGTACGTCATTATTTTTTTTAAATAACAAAAACAAGATGTCGTCTTTTGTGCCTACAAATGTACATTTTTCGAAATTGCTAACCATTAGGCGGATAGTACGTTTCGTTGCCAGTACTAGGAAAGTACACATATCTTTCTTTACTCACCATAATATGGTGACGTTTCATGTATAAAGAGGTAAATGGTATGTAGATGTAAATGGTGAATTAAATTTATCATTTACATACTCGTCAAGAGATGTTTTAGAACTTGTAGGTTTTTATTTGGTCTATTTTAGTATTTTACAGGATATAAAGGATAGGAATAATTTCACTAGTATGGACCATATGACATGGACTGATAAAATAAACGACAAATTAGTCAAATTGTTATTGATTATGATAAAACGTATTAACTTTAAATCTAGAGCAGCCCGTCTGGGAAAGTACCTCAACCTTATAGAAGATCACAGCTAAATGGTGGTGATCTCAAGTAGTGTTGTGTTCCTGTAGATGGCCAGAGGTCTTGGGGAGAGTAGATGCTCCTTATGTTGCAGGCGTCTATAGGCTATGGTAACGCAGCTAAGAGTCGAACATACTGTATATAAAAAGGGCAATTATCATATCATATATTTTATAACTATCATCACCCAAACTTATAACCCTTCCACTGGTAGTTTGCTCCAAGTTAAAGCCTTGTTTTTATATTATCTTTTTTTTTTGTCACGCTACACCCAATCTAGGTCCTAAATCTGCTTTTTAACCAACTTCCGAAAAAGGACGAGGTTCTCAATTCGACTGTATTTTTTTATGTACTTCACTTCATTTATACTTCAGAACTTTTGACTGGGTGGACCGATTTCGACAATTGTTGAGTGTCATTTGGTCCCACTAAAATTTATTTGAGATCTGACAACTACTTTTCGAGTTATATCGAATAATGCGTTTTTACTTGACAATTTTTTCGTCGAGCTACGTTGTATTATACCACATAGCCTTTTACTGTGTGTACCGATTTTGATGAGTTTTAATTTAATCGAAAGCTGATGTTTATCATGTAATTACTTTTAAATTTCGTCGAGATTTAATTACAACTTTTTAAGTGATCTTTGATAACGCGTATTTACGTGACTATTTTTTTGTCTACCTCAGTTGTATTGCTTGTCGATGTACTCGTAATTGAAGTCAGTTTTTTTTTCGTTTGCGAGCAAATACAATTATTCACTTAAAGCTATGTCACAGTATTAAATATTTATTAGTAAGAATAAATTAGGTATATCGTAACTACTGTAGGCAAATGAGCTCATTAAAATTCAGTGACAAGAGACTTCTGTTATTATAAATATTTTTATTTACAGTAGTAGATACGTTTAATGTATTTCAAAAGGATGCAAATAACTATGTAAGAAAATTTTATACTAAATAGTAAAAGAATAAAATTAAAAACTTCAAGGAGGAATAATTCTCCATTATTTTCTTTTTAACCGACTTCCAAAAAAGGAGGAGGTTCTCAATTGGACTGTATATGTATGTATATATATATATATATATATATATATTTATGTATGTTACTTCAGAACTTTTGATAGGTGGATGGTGGAGGATGGATATTATTTGACAAACACAGTTGCACACTATCAAACAGGTTTGTCAAACACACCGTCAATTAAAATTGCCATTAAACACGTCAAACCTACTTGTTAGAAAACAAAAAATATATATAAATAAAAACAACTTTTCCTTAAAACACTACACCTTTGACGTCTATAATCTATGTCGTCATATTTTAATTGACCAACGATGCCGCGCTTAGCAAAGCTTAATTTTGCTCCCTTCTTAACAGACTTCCAAAAAAGAAGGAGGTTCTCAATTCGACTGTATTTTTTTTTATGTATGTTACATCAGAACTTTTGACCGGGTAGACCGATTTCGACGAAATTTTTTTTTATCAAAAGGTGGCGTGTATCATTTGGTCCCACTTAAATTTATTTGAGATCTAACAACTACTTTTCGAGTTATATCTAATAATGCGTTTTTTACTTGACTATGTTTTCGTTGACCCACGCTGTATTATACCGCATAACTTTTTACTGGGTATACCGATTTTGATGATTTTTAATTTAATCGAAAGCTGATCACATATCATGTAGTCACATTTAGTACTTCAAAAAAGGACGAGGTTATTCAATTCGACCGTATATATTATATTTATGTATGTTTGGGGATATATTCGTCGTTTCTGAACCGAATTTGATAATTCTTTTTTTGTTGGAAAGGAGATATCCCTGGTGTGGTACCATGATAAGGAAACCAGGATCTGATGATATGATCCCAGAAAAATCGAGGGAAACTCTCGAAAATCTGCATAACTTTTTACTGGGTATACCGATTTTAATGATTTTTTATTTAATCGAAATCCGATGTTTATCTGGTGGTCAAATTTAAATTTTATCGAGATCTGATCACAAATTTTGGAGTAATCTTTTATAACGCGTATTTACTTGACTATTTTTTCGTCTACCTACGTTGTATTACTTGTCGATGTAATTGAAGTCGGATTTTTTCGTTTGCGAGCAAATACAATTATGTTAGTTTAAATTTGTAAAATTTTATTCTTTTTTTAAACTAATTTTATATACAAAATTCTCGTGTCACAATATTAGTTACCATATTCCTCCGAAACGGCTAGACCGATTTTTATGAAATTTTGTGTGAATATCGGGTAGGCCTGAGAATCGGTAAACATCTATTTTTCATACCTATAAGTTTTAAGGGGGAGGGGGGGGGGTGTTATTAAGAGTGTTATTAAAATTAATGGTAAAACAACGTTTTTGGGGGGTCAGCTAGTAACTATATAATAATAGCAGTTTTCCATTGTTTCGTTCACGTAGAAATTGATAATATTTACATAAAGGTGCTAAAGTAATGAATAATCATATATTATAACAATTTATCACCTCTTTGTACCACATTTATGGTTGAACTTTCGTTCCTCAGACTACTTGAGTGCTTGCAAAGCTCACTCTCAATCACGCTTCATGGAACAGTTGTGCGAACAGTCTTCCCTTAGGTTTCTCAAGCGATTTTTTGTAATACAAACTTTAATATTTATATTTTAAAATTTAGAATTTTCGCAGACGATAGAATACTTATTACTAGATATTATATTCTAATTATCCCAATTATAATTTAAATATAAACAATGCTATTATAAGTTTAGACGAAAAGTAAGTAAACGCCTTTGAGCCCTTTTTGATGAAATACCCATTGATTTAACTTCTTGACTGAATTGATCTTCAACAAATTCAACATCTTAAAGCAAATGTAATGTTGATTTTTCATTTCAAATTAATTTTAGAGTTTCGATATTAAAAAACAAATGACCCATGGGATATTTCAGTTAAATTAATACTGTCATTGATGACCTCGCTCCGCAGTTATCATTAATTTTTAACTATTAAAGTCGGTTCTTTTCTAGATTTGTTAAAATATAGTATAGTTTAACCACTGTTTAAAAAGGGAAATCGAAGTGACCCTAGTAATTATGATATATATGATGCCCCACACTGTGGTAGTCAACACGCGGTCTCCACTCCAGGGAACGTCTGCTCCTGTGGCCATCGGTTCTGCGACACAGGTGACCAGCCCTCTGCCACTGCAACTTGCTAATTCTGTGGGTTATGTCGGTTACTTTAGTTTTCTCGCGGATAGTCTCATTTCTGATTCTATCTTTAAGAGAGACCCCAAGCATAACCCGTTCCATTGCATGTTGAGCTAAAACAAGTAGGAGGAATTGTTCGAAGACTTTTGTCTTCAAGCATTGCGGAATCTTCGAAGTGAAGACTCGACTAAGAATGCCGAACGCTGCCCACCCCAACCGAATCTCCCTATCAGATTCCTTCTCGAAGTTGTTTCGGTCTAGTTGAATGGTGTGGCCTAGGTAGACATCCTGGACAACTTCGAGAAGGATACCGTCAACTGATACCGGTCACGGTATGACTTTGTTGTTAAGCATAACTTTCGTTTTGTTCAAATTCATACCGAGACCGACTCGTTGGGAGGACTCGTCTAGGCCGCCAAGCATTTGGCCTAGCTTATCCAACGTCTCTGCAAAGATGACGGTATCGTCGGCGAAACGAAGGTGAAGGATGTATTCGCTGTTGACGTTGATACCTCATTCACCCCAATACAAGATCTTAAAGTCATCCTCCAGCGCAGTAGTATATTACATCGTCCTGTCTTACCCCACGCCGGAGGAAAATGGGTCTTGTTCTCTGGTCTTGGATATGAATGGTCATCATCGCCGCGTCGAACATATATCTCAGTTTTTATCTTATTTTTATATAATGACCAGATCGGCAAATAAGCTTACGGCTCACCTGATGGTAAGTGATTACCGTAGTTTATCTATAGATGACTGCAACATCAGAAGCATCGCAAGCGCGTTACCGAACCCATCCTCAATTACCCCCAGGAGACTCGATATATCAATAGTGGAAATGACATTTCTGCACAGAATCCAGGACAGGTCTCAACAGAGTCGAAGGCTTTCTTGTCGTCAACAAATACCATACACAGCGGCTGATTATATTCTTCTGTCTTTTGTGTAATCTGCCGAACAATATGGATGTAGTCTGTGCTGTAGCCATTTCGAAACCCAACCTACTTCAGTGGTTGGATTTCGTCGAATCTTCAGAAGAGACGATTCGTATCGACCATCGAAAGCAGCTTATAGACATGGCTCAGAAGTGAGATCGGTCTGTAATTCTTTAACAGAGTTGTCGCCTCTCTTAAAGAACTGCACCACCATACTCCTGGACCATACCTCTGGTATGGTATCTCGGTGGATGACGGCGTCAAGGCTTTTAGGCTAGGTCGTCCTGTGGCTTTAAGTAGCTCAGTCGTAATTCCGTCTTCTTCTTCTTCTTCATCTTCTGGGAGGGCTCCCGTTTTTAAGCTGCCCGAGCGCCACACTAATCTCATCGATATCAATTATGTCCTCCGAAAAATGGCGCACCGATGATGCACGTGAATTTTTGGTATCCCAAGTCTCAGGCTTGCGTGCGCTCGACGTCTACAGCTGTTCATTTAATTTCTCAACCTCTTCTCGGATCTGAGGGCGAGAGCAAAAGGTTCTGCTATCCGCTGTTTTGAGCTTCGCAAGAAGACTCCTCCCCAATGGTCTTTCGAATACTTTGGGCCCCCTATTCTGCTTAATAAGAGTAACATTATCTCTCGTATTATTATGAGCATGGATATTTAAACGATACAAAAAAGGTCATATATAATTTGTAATGGAATCATTATATAGGTATTAGTCAAAATAAACGAAATTCACTTATTATACCTTAAAATGTGATCTCGTTATAATCTCATTTCCATAAATAATTTATACAGCAACAAACGGCTTATGTTTAATATTGTTGATATTAAGAGATAAGATGTTAAATCTGGGGGCACGGTAGTGCCCCCGCCAAGACGAAAAAAAAAAAAAAAAAAAAAACGAAAAGCACTACCTATCTTTTCTCGAAGTGCTTCGTCGTTTTTTTGAACCCTCATAACTTGGGTTTGGATTATACCAGATAAACAAAATTCTGGGGATATGGTGTCAATAGCGAACGTATTAAACATATAAAGTTTCAATTGCATAGCTCTTATACTTTAGATTTTATTGATATCTAAAAAACCCCGATTTCGTCACTCACTGATGATCATCAAAATTCATAGAGTACTTCCTGAAGTCCCAGAAAGCTGAAATTTGGTATGTAAGCTAGTATTAGTACACAAACAACAAAAAAATTCTAAAACTTGACACTTTTACCCCCCAACCCCTTAAACTAGGAGATGGAAGTTTGTATGAGACTTCCGCAAATTTTGATGCTAGAGGTCTGAAAATTGATATAGGGACTCCTTGTTATTAATAATAATAATAAAATACATAAAAAATAAAAATCGGTTATTAGTTTATGTCGAAAATTTACATTTTGTAATTTTGGTATTTAAATTTTGGCGGAGGTCACAGTTTGCATATCAGTTTAACATAAAATCAAAAACAGCGTGCTTAAACCGAATATTGTGAAGATTGGATGATATTTATGGTATAAAATGTGTCGGAGGTAAAATGCAGCTATAATATTGTCATAAGCAACTTACAAAAAGAAGTGAAATCCCACCAAAAACATTTTCATGTAAAATGTTGCCAAGACGAGATCATATGGCTCGCACTGTCAAAAAGTTATCAGATCTCATGTAGAGCCAAGCTTCTAACTCTACACGTCCTAACTCTACAAACCCTAACTTTACAAACTCTACACCTTAGTCAAAATATGTGGCTTGGCCGTTTCGTACTACCGGCTGCCGATGTTGTAGATGACGACTTTCCTGTCTCATTTATATATATATTCTCTTTTCATTTTTATTTGTATTATATGTATATCAATTATTCTTCTTCTTTTTATTTTTTCTTCAATAGAACTATTGTATAACAGAAAAGTAATAAACAGTGAATACATTTTTCACCTTACGCCCACGTGACGGTAGCGAAACGGCCAAGCCACATATTTTGACTAAGGTGTAGAGTTTGTAAAGTTAGGGTTTGTAGAGTTAGGACGTGTAGAGTTAGAAGCTTGGCTCTACATGAGATCTGATAACTTTTTGACAGTGCGAGCCATATGATCTCGTCTTGGCAACATTTTACATGAAAATGTTTTTGGTGGGATGTAAGTATTTCAAAAAGATGATAATACCTTTGTAATTCCATTGTTGTTCCTTGTTAAATTTTAAAAAATGCGACAATTTTAATGATATTTAAACATGTCCGATACAAATATTTTAGTTGTAATTTTTTTATAGACAGTTTTTTTTAATCTTTATTAACTTAAAACATGAATATTTATTGCTAAAATTATTCAAAAACATGTTTTCAAAAATTTACCATGTTTTTTATTTTTATTTTGCGGAGTTCGATATTTCGACATTACCTACGAATGTCTTGTTTACGAGACTGAAGTTTGCGGGTAGATCTTGACAGCATTGGCAGTGTCCATACCGGAATACTAATAGTTATCTTTAGGCGAACTTTAGGTTTTTGATTAATTTCAGCAATAAATATAACCAAAGTTAATTTTAAAATCTTGTATATGAATTTTTACTTGTTACTTGTCGATGTGATTGGAGTCGGATTTTTTTTCGTTTGTGAGCAAACACAATTAATTATAAACTGACTAACAGTAGGCATAGTAGGTATGTACCTACGTATCTTCTATTTTAGAATTTGAAACGAAATATATGAATGCAATAAAACCTATTTTAACTTGTCTATTTTCGACATTTTAAATGTATATAATCTATACATACAATAAAATGGTAGGAAAGTCAAAACTGTGCGTTTTTGATTTTCATTTTAATTTTGAATATAATTGGAAAAAAATGAACACAAAGTGATTAAAGAATAATAATAATTATAATAAAAATAATATTTTATATTTCTACTTTTTTTTTAAGTTATTCACATACGGCCGTTCCATTCTCTCTATAATATGTTGGTCTAAAAAGAATTTACATTTTTTTTATTTTTAATTTTTTTACGACTATATAAACAAACAAACCGTAAAATCTTTACGTATAATACTTATATTTTAAAACTGGATTTTTTTACATTTTTTTATACAACAAGGTCGACAAACAAGCGTACGGCTCACGCAGTGGTAAGCTATTACCGTAGCCTATAGACGCCTGTAACGCCAAAAGCATGGCAAGCGCGTTATCGACCCTAACTCCAATCCCTCCAGGATCTCTGGTCACCTTACTACTGTACCTTACTGTGATGACATAGGACTATATCAATGCTTGGAAGCAGTATTATTTAGTTGTGATCATCTGTAAGTATGAGGTACTTCTCCAGTCGAACTGCTCCAGATAGTGAGTAGGATATATCCCTGCCCTACCTCTACCGGAGCTGTGCCCTACCTCAGTTAAAAGTTGCCGTGCTATTAAAAACTTTACTATTATTACTATCATAGTAATTCGTGTTTACTTATGAGGGTTTTTAGACTATAATTTTAGTTGTATAATTGAGTTAGCTACCAACAACTTGACAAATTTTATAAAGTCGCTTTGCTTAAGAAAAACAAGTACTTACCTAACAACATATGAACATAAGCAGCTTAACATATACTTGACCTTGACTTTTCGTTCACTGCTTTATTTACGTACTCCAAGAATGTCAATAATGATAAAAACCGTTCCAACGAATTGATTATTTTAATCTATACAAAAAAATAAAATTCGAGTGTCTGTTTGTAATATTAAAATAACGGCTTTTAACTAAATTCATATGTATGTATACACGGTACGTATACCAAAAAAAAAACATTTTTTATAAATTTTGTCTGTCTGTCTGTCTGACCGATTTTAACGGGACTTTACTTATGAAGTTGATTACTTCCTTATAAATTTGTTTAAAATTTAATGTCCCTAAATGTTTTAAATGTAATAATTGTGTTTGCAGGTAAACGAAAAAAATCGATTTCAATTATATCGACAAGTAATTCAACGTAGGTAGACGAAAAAATAGTCAAGTAAATACGCATTACCAAACATCACTCCAAAAGTTGTAATCAGATCTCGATGAAATTTAAATGTGACCACATGATAAACATCGGCTTTCGATTAAATTAAAAATCATTAAAATCGGTACCCCCAGTAAAAAGTTATGCTGATTTTCGAGAGTTTCCCTCGATTTCTCTGGGACCTGGACTAGGGATATCTCCTTTCCAACAAAAAAAAGAATTATCAAAATCGGTTCATAAACGACGAAGTTATATATATATTTACGGTCGAATTGAGTAACCTCCTCCTTTTTTGAAATCGGTTAAAAATATGCTTTTCGATTTCTCCTGTACTAAAACAAAATATGACCAAAATGATTTTATTCGTCATTCCTGTACCACAATAAAAAAATTAATAATGGTGATATATTTTAATGTTCGCTTTTAAGTTTTAAACGATAATTAATTTTAAATATTCTTCAATTTTTAAATCACTTACTTTCATATGTTTTTAGTTTTGAATTTGTATTGTATCTCTGAATTTAGAAGTTTTAATTTCTAATTATTTTTTGCTTTCTGCTTCTTTTATTTGTTACTTTTTAGAGGAAACTTGACTTGTTAATTATTGCCTTAATCTTTGTTTTCTGCTTCTTTTATTTGTTACTTTTTAGAGGAACTTGACTTTTCTTGACTTGTATATATTTGCGTCATCTTTTTATTATCTGACGAATCAGTCAGATACCCATTCAGGATACGTACCTACTTTTATATATACTCGTAGATACAGATTTTATGTGGTTACTTATTAGTTTTAATTTTTCTTTATTTTGATCCGTTTCAAATATCGATCTATCTCTGATTTTGGGTGCTTACTAATTTATAAAAAAAAAGAAATTAACTATAGAAAACAAAATTGAAGATAAATTTTAAAACAAGATGTTAATGTTGATATCTTACTGGAATTTTTTCGGTAATATCACACGTAGATCGGCATTTAATGAATAGTATCAAAAACTAAGGGCAAAAAAATTATATTCTTGAAATATTAAGACAGGTTATATTCTAAAAATATTTATTAAATATAAGGAAATGCGTTAATATTTCAGTTTGTAAAGTTTTTGAATAATAAAGCAAAAGAATGATAAAAACAATGAAGAACGAGTTACAATAATGTACGTTAAAGATTATTCTAATGTTGTATTAATGCGATTAACTTATTTTTAAAATTATATACCTAAAAATGTAATCTCCCTTATAAAATAATTTTTTTTTTTGTTTCATAAGATACATAAATTTTGAAGTTTACATAAAAAATGCGTTATTTTTAAATAAAGCGACAAAATTATTTATGAGTGACTTATACCTACTAGCTTGCTTTAAAAGTTGAACCTTATTTTTACCATACCTAACATATAACAATATTACATAAAAGTTAAGATTTATACGTCTTAAATTTTGTTCTACCAGGAACGCAACAAATCGACTATTTTCTTCCCTTGGCTACAATAAGGCGGTAGTTAAATGTCGCTTTGATCGGTCCATCAACATTACTGCTTTCATGATCTATAACATGCATGTCTCGAAGAACGTTAAAGTAATCTAGCAAAAAATCTTCCTCTAAATCTTTTGGTATTTCAAAAGGATTAACTGATGTCACGAGTCCTGAAAGTAAAAAAAATCGTTTAATATTGTGCATGGTTTTAGTTAATTAGTATTTAGTACACATAGACGTACGAGAATTTAAAAATTAGCAATGCCAGTAATAAAAGAAAGTCGCAGTACGGAGCGATTTGCATTTAAGTTGAGGAGTAGTAAACTTTTTTTTTTTTTTTTTTTATCTCACTAGGTCGTAAACAAGCGTACGGCTCACCTGATGGTAAGCGATTACCGTAGCTTATAGACACCTGCAACACCAGAAGCATCGCAAGCGCGTTGCCGACCCAATCCCCAATCCCCCCAGGAGCTCTGGTCACCTTACTCACCAACAGGAACACAATACTGCTTGAAAACAGTAATATTTTGCTGTGATCTTCTGTAAGGTCGAGGTACTACCCCAGTCGGGCTGCTCCATATTTTGAGCAGGAAATTCCTGCTGTGCCCTACCTCAGTTGTAAACTGTTTTATTGCAAATGAAAAAATAAAATAATAAGTGATAAAGCTAAAAGACACAAAGCTAGATATTGTACCTAGATATTGTAGAAAACTATTTCATTCTTTTATTCCAAGCGAACTTTGTAGCAACAATTTTTTTTGTGAATATATCGATTTTTTTTTATACAAAACTTGTCCTGATATAACAAACCAGAAGATAAAAAAGAAGGGTCGATTAAAATCGATTTGTTCTCAAGTTATGGCGAAACTAGGCATGCAATCCGGTATCGTTTTTAATACAGCCAGATCCGGACACGTCCTGACGGATACGTACGATACGTACTGACGATACGGATCGATCAAATCATAATAACTAAACTTCTCTATTTCATTCCAGCATAAGTAAACCTTTATATCGTGTACTAAGCCTACCTTTAAGTGCATCCAGATCGGGAAAAATAAATGTCTTCTCCAAACATTCGACTTCTACCGAAGTGAACCCGATCGACGTCATCATTTGCTTAACTATCTTTTCAGGATTCTGAGAAATATTATGCAACATTTTATTAATTTATGTTATAAACTTGATTTCGCTTTGTTACATACCTACTCTTTAAAATAGATGAAGTTGAAACCACTTTCCAAATTTAAAAGAAAATCCGTGCCGGTTGGTATCAATTAAGTATCTTAAGTATTTAAATAATTAATAATAAATAATAATTTAGATAATCTGCATTACGTTTTTTGCACTTGTGTCTATTTATAGATGATTATTTATAGCACCTGACTGACCGAGCTTAGCTCGGTATTTTTAGTAATTTTTTTTTGAAAATCATATTTAAATACGAATTACATATTGATAAAATATGAATAATATTTATCAATTTTACCGACATAATAAAAAATATGAACTGGCTATTTCAATAAACAATCATTCTGAGTGCAATTAGAAAAAAAAGAAAAAATAATAATCGATCTGGAAATATGAGGATTTGAACCGTGGTCTTTTCGGTCGATCGCAACCGGCCGATTTACCACCTGAGCTATTATAACTATAAACATAAAACGACATTTTCTAATCATTGTGTTTGCAGGTTAACGAAGAAAAACCGACTTCAATTATATCGACAAGTAATACAACGTAGGTAGACAAAAAAATTGTCAAATAAATACGCATTATCAAATATTACTCCAAAAGTTGTAATCAGATCTCGATGAAATTTAAAAGTGACCACATAATAAACATCGGCTTTCGATTAAATTAAAAGTTGGATAACTATCCCGCCATCGGTCGTCTTTTTAAGTTCCAAGGTGGTAGTGGAACTCTGTTATCCTTTAGTCGCCTCTTACGACACCCATGGGAAGAAAGGAGGTGGCCCGTGGCTATATACTTTAATGCCATAACCACACAGCACAGTTTTATATACGAGTATATAATATACAAACAGTTTCCACTTATTTAGCTATTTACGTATGCCCGAAATGCAAAAAGTAATAAGTGATTTTTACCTGATTGTCATGATAGGGTGAAATAAAGCGTTCAGCATCTTTCAGCCAAGACTTCCATTTCGTTGACCGCGAAAGGACGCGGTAAACGTCAAACACCGGCATGTGACCCAGGAATGCTAAAAGGCACTCACCTCCTTTTTTTAGTAGATTATATATGTTTGTGAATGCTACCCTGAAATATTAAAAAAAAAAAACTTAACTAACTCAAATAAATATTTTACTGCTGGGCAAATACCTTTTGTTAGAGTCTGACTGACATAGGGTTTTCAGCCGAAATCAAAACCGAAATTACCAAACTAACCACGTACTGTTCCATAGCGACATCTACATTCAAAATTGCAGTGATTCGTCCGATAGCAAAAAAAAAATGACCCAGTAAATGTCAGAAATATCAGGCTAATAGTCTTGCCTTCCCAACAAACATTTACGACGTTGAGTAGACGTTTTGGTGACAACTTGATGTTATTTAGTATAATCGTATAAACGACATTAGAACGTTTACTCGACGGCATTAGGGCCCATTTTATTCAACTTAAGGCGCTAAGAGTTTCGTGTAACAGTCTTATAAATACCTATATAGTCGCATAGGAGTCATATACACGTTGGCGATTTGACTACATGTCATGTAATGATAGCTGTCGCGGCGTGTATTCGACTTCGTGTCGAGTAATAGCACACAATATGACGTTCATCTAACGTATTCGTTGTATTATTGTCATTTAAAGATGATACTTTTATATTGAACGAATGAAAAATTGTAACAGATTATAAACATAATACACACTAATTGAATTTGGCAGTTTTTTTGACAGCTGAGTTAAAATATTGTATTTTTTACTTTGTTGAGGTGATAAAACCATTTCATCAGTTACAAACCATTGTGCAATCAAATTTACTGATTAATGTGAGGTAACTTTGTAACAAATTTTTCATGCGCTTTTAAAATTTTAATGTTTTCGTATATTTTTATTAATAATTTATTAAGTGACTGCGTTATATGACAACTATATAACTTCCCGACGTATATACTGCGTACATATTGTAAATGTGTACGCCATGACAGTTGATTTAGGGATCAATAATAAAATAATAAAACGCCTAGCTAACTTATTTCAAATAATTTATATTTTCAGAACAGAAGAATTTACGAGACATATAACTTAGTTAAGTCTGAATAATACTTTTTTTTTTAGGTAAACCCCAAAATTATGATCCATATTTATGTGGATGTTGATAAGTTTTTATCGAAGATGGACTTCATCGAAATGATATGCGCACATTTGAAATGGCCGTGGTCATTATCATTTTTGTAATACTTTAGGATGTATACAAGTTACACTAGTACACTTATTCGACTTATATATAATGGTTACAAGTACTACGTGTAAACAATTACTATTCGTTTAGCAGACGTTTAAAAGGTAATTATATGACAAAATTAATAGTATTATGACGTTTACACTACGAAAACGTTTACACGACGAAAAGTTGTATATGTAAGTTTTATAGATGTCTTCATAGACGCTATTATATGACGATTGTAAAGAAATGTCGAAATAACGTCTATACGACAATGTTATACGACAAAAAATCTATATGTCTATTTGGACACATAATGCACCATTACATGACGTATAGTTAAAAAAAATACTGTAATATAACTTTAATAAGACTCAAAGTCATATAATTGTTTGATTATATGACAAAAATGTTTGTTGGGTTGTATTTCAAAGGTACTTGAATAATTGTGTTTGCTCGCAAACGAAAAAAAACCGACTTCAATTACATCGACGAGTAATACAACGTAGATCGACGAAAAAATACTCAAGTAACTGCGCGTTATCAAGGATTACTCAAAAAGTAGTTATCAGATCTCAATGAAATTTATATGTGACCACATGACAAACATCAGCTTTCGATTAAATTAAAAATTATTAAAATCGGTACACCCAGTAAAAAGTTATTGCGGATTTTCAAGAAGTTCCTTCGATTTCTCTGGGATCCCATTATCAAATCCTGGTTTCCTTATCATGGTACTAAATTAAGGATATCTTCTTTTCAACAAAAAAAAATTTATCAAAATCAGTACCCCCAGTAAAAAGTTATTGCGGGCTTTCAAGAATTTCCATCAATTTCTCTGGGATCCCATCATCAGATCCTGGTTTCCTTATCATGATAGCAAACTAGGGATATCTCCTTTCCAACAAAAAAAGAATTATCAAAATCGGTACATCCAGTAGAAAGTTATGCGGTATAATACAACGTAGGTCGACGAAAAAAGCATCAAGTAAAAACGCATTATTAGATATAGCTCGAAAAGTAGTTGTTAGATCTCAAATAAATTTAAATGGGACCAATTGGCACACCACCACCTTTCGATTAAAATAAAATTTGTCGAAATCGCTCCACCCAGTCAAAAGTTCTGATGTAACATACATAAAAAAAAAAAATACAGTCGAATTGAGAACCTCCTCCTTTTTTGGAAGTCGGTTAAAAAGTCATTTGACAGCAGTTGGCGCATTACCTACCATCTGAAAATTGGTACGAGGCAAAGTCTTATAGCAAGCACTGCACGAGTTAACGCACATGGAGTCTTCTAAATTAATAAACCTCCTTAATTTAGCTTATTTATTAAGAAATTGTTATTTGTCTGATGTAGATTTCTAATGAAATTGTTATTTGTTTGCTGTGGATAACGTCTGTACTTCTGCCTATATATACTCAAAATAACCTTAATAAATTTAGTGTTAGATAAAGGAAAAATTACGAAAAGCATAAATTTTTTGTTACATCAATTAATGAAAATATTTTTAATAATTTTGTTTGTACGGAACTCTCGTTGCACGAGTCCGACTAGCATTGGCTGGTTTTTCTATTTATTCGTTGTTTAAATTTAATAGGGATTATTCGTAGCCAACTGACATCAGTGACGCACTCGACCTATGGTTTTGTTTGAAAACCGGTGTCAGGTACCATTTTTACTATCGTAATCTGACTTATGCCGAACCGAACTAATTTGGCGCATTCCTGAGGCACACGATAATTTAAAAATAGTAAAAGCATTAGTGTATGTTACTTTCTAAAATCGATTTAAACTATTTGTTGTTGTCTCTTTTGTGTGATCCAATAATAGTTTTTTATTTCTTTTTTTTTACTAGTCAAAATAAAGCGTATTTTTTGCTTTACATTACATGCTTTTACATTTCTTTACATAAGCACGATTTAATATGGTTGAAAAAAAAATCCTAAAATAAGTAACCACTACACGCTCATATTGTGTATACGTAGGTACACGAGAAAATAGACAAAGTAAAAACTTAACACACACACACACACACACACACACACAAGTAAAAGCTTGAAAAGTATCAGATTAAGATCACAATTAAATTTAAATGGGATCACTTGAAACGCATTACCTTTCGATTAAATAAAAAATATCAAAATCGATCCACCCAGTTAAATGTTCTGAGGTAAAATACATAAAAAATACAATGGAATTGAGGAACCTTTTTTTTTGGAAGTCAGTTAAGTCAGGAAGCGGTCGTAAGGCTAAAAAATGCTAAATATATTGCATACATCATGCTACATCATAAACTAGTTATAGGAAATAAATAGATTATAATTATGGGATACTACAAGTTAATAGCTTTCGGATACAAAAATAATTATCAAAATCGGTACACGCACTAAAAAGTTATGAGAAACATATACATAATATAAAAAAGTCGCATCTCGCTGTCTATCCCTATGTATGCTTAGATCTTTAAAACTTCAAGATTCAAGAGGAAGGTTTTATATGTATAAATACATGTATAATACTGAGAAACACTGATAATTTTAAAGGTTTCTAATGTGATGTAAGTAAACACATATTTTGCGCTTGCATTGCAAACGCTGGCTGAACCCTACGATGTACATCAAAAAATGTATTACATTTACAGTATTGTACATCTTAAAAAGGTCTACAAAAAAGTCCGCGATGGTAAATGTCTATCTCTTAGCGATAACCCACCATAACTATTTTTTATCTATTACTTTTTACGATAAATAATGGCTTATTAACGAAGCAATTTTAAGAAAAACTGCATTAATCCTTATCCAATTAGGTACCTTAAATACATTGTGGATTTAATATAAATCAAAATGGCTGTTTACAGCATAAAATTTAAATGAATATTTGTGTACGTGTATACATCCATATGCATTTAGTAAAAAGCGTTATTTAATAATAAAAAAATTAAGTACTTTAATATTACAATCAGACTCTTAATATTTATTTGTATAGATTAGCAGCGATCGCACACGTCTATCGGAGCTCTCTAGTGAAGAAAATAACAACTGTTATAACTTTTTCGAATTTATCGCGGCTTAGTAAACTTTTTTAGATGATGCAAAAAATTATTACTTAATGATATATACGCTTAATCTATACATATAATAAAATGGTAGGAAAGTCAAAACTGTACATTGAATATTTTTTTTAAAGAATATTTGTGGTGTGATCTACAATCGATACCGATGCCAAAAATATAGTTTTTAGAATTTTTGTCTGTTTGTCTGTTTGTCTGTATGTATGTCCGGGATAAACTCAAAAAGTATTGCATGTATTTACTTCAAATTTGGCACAAATATTATTAAGAAGTCTACGGGGAACGAGAAGTGAACCTTTATTTCCTCAACACATTCTGTAACAACGTGTAATCTAACGACGCATATTTGAATGTTGTTGTTAGTATATTAATAACTATGCTATATAAGCTAGCTTCACACTATAAATAAAGACATTCTGTAGTATATTTAGTAAAAGCATTGCATAGTTACGGGTTTTTGTAAAGAAGTCACTATAGACGGCACCACGGTTCGCTTAAACCGAAAATAAAATCATCATATCAAAAATTTCGATCTAGCGGGTACATCGTTCCATAGCTTAATTGGCTAGAGCGCCGACACGGTCAGTCGGAGACGTAGGTTCGATCCTCGCTGGAACGGTCAATTTTTGATATGATATTCAAAACGTTTAGAATTCCTAATGTGTGGGTAACACAAAAATAAAATCGTACATATTAAAAGCATTGCACCCGTGCGAAGCCGCGCGGGTCGCTAGTTACTTAATAAAATACGCTTTTCAGCGCTACAACGTAATCCGTACATATAGTAGTATTTAAATTACTAAAGTGAATTCTTTTTTATGACAAAACGTGCTTTTCAGCGCGACAATTTTTTTCGAAATTGTATGTTTGTACTTTAGTCGATATGAAGGTTAATTTTAAAAGAGCACTTTTTGTGTACATTAAGTTGGATAGGATAAGATTACTCGTAAAACCATAATTTATTAATTGTATTTCTTCTATTGAGATCTTGGTTTGAATTTAGAGTTTAGGCAATTTAGTATTATATCAGCATTGCACCCGCGTGAAGCCAGGGCGGGTCGCTAAAAATACAATCGAATTGAAAACTTCCTTCTTTTGAAGGCTGTTAAAAATATTTGCAATTGTTCAATTATATTTATATAAAAACAAGAATAAAACTAAGTAATAAATTTCGAAATCACTCACTCTTGATGTTTGACCCATTGCAAGGTGTAGAATGAAAATACGTTATCAAAACTTTCTCGAAGCTCGCTCGGCATGTCTTCCTCGATGTCCAGCACCATGAAACTAGTGTGATCACTCGCGTGGTGCTCATTAGCAAACTGTATCATGTTTTCGCTAATATCACAACCTATCAGCTTTTCGCAATTATTAGGGATAAATTTTTTTAGTATATCCACCGTTACGCTTCCATCTCCGCAACCTATATCTAATATCTTAATTCTGCCGTTTTTCCATTTTATTCTCTTTCCATATTCTTCTAAACATTCCAAAGCATCCCTTTTTTGTAAAATATTACTTCTTTGATATAATTCAGCGTTGTTCATTTTCGTATATTTTAGAGATATTTGTTTGATATGGGTGTGTGTCCGTTACGCCATGCGTACGATTCGGTTTCGAAGGGCATACTAGTCGTAAGCGGGTTACGTAAGTATTTATATATACCGACACACGTCATAGTCAACCACAGTGGCAAAAATAGTCGATAAAAGCTAGGTAGTAGGTATTGGTTAAGGGCTTTATCTCAAAATCTGAAAAGGATATACATACGATAAACTAAACATTAATTAACATTAACTTAAGTAATAACAGACGTTGTAAATATGCGAACAACGTAAATCAATTGCTTCCGAATAATGATTATGCAATTTACTTTTGGAATGAAGGTCCTTACGGCAAGGCTTGACCTTTGGCTGGGCGACCGAACTGAAAAAAATGTGATACTAAAACCGTAAGAAAAATATATAACGGAAGTGACGTAATATCAGTCACACGACTGTATAATATGACGTTTATAAAACTAAAATATTATTATTATGTTGTTGTTGTTGTTGTACACGGGCTATTTTCCGCAACTCGACGTCATGGTGCGCCTTTTTTGCGTGATCGGCTGGTGGGCACTATTCGTGCCAGCCAAGCTCCTTGAGGAAGCCTAGCAGACCCTTCACGTTGCCGACGACTTCCTGGAGCAACCTCGGTGTCCCAAGGTGTAGTGCCCTGTAGTTCGCCACACCACCGCATTCCAGCAGGATATGTGAGGCCGTTTCCTCTGCCTCCAGGCACGCTCTGCACAGGGGGCTGTCTGTAACACCTAGATGTAGTGCTTGTTACCTAGTGTAAGTGCTTGTTAAGCAAGGCATGTCCCGTAAGCGCCCCGACCAGTAGTCGGAGCTGGGCTCTTCCATAACCGCGAAAAATATAATATAATATTATTATTATTATGTTGTTTGATTTATTTTATTTTACGGTATTTGTTATTTTCTAAAATACTAAATTTTCTTAATTACTTTTATGTACCTACTTAATTAAAAACCACCAACAAAATAAAAAAAAATCAAGAACTAGAAAATATATATAAAATTCAACATTTTTTTTTCAAATTGTGTTGCTTCTATACTATCCGAAGGAACTTCGTTCCTACCTGGTGTCCCATGACACCACATAATTTTTATCTTTTTACTTATCTTAATACTCACAGTCCTAATATTAACATCATTATTTTATTATTTCGATTGTATTTGATCACATAAAATATTAATAAAAAGTGGTAAAAAGAGAGCAAAATTAAGCTTTGCTAAGCGCGGCATCGTTGGTCAATTAAAATATGACGACATAGATTATAGACGTCAACGGTGTAGTGTTTTAAGGTAAAGTTGTTTTTATTTATATATATTTATTGTTTTCATCATCAGATCCTGGTTCCTGGTTTAGCAAACTAGGGATATCTCCTTTCCAACAAAAAAAAGAATTATCAAAATCGGTACATCCAGTAGAAAGTTATGCGGTATAATACAACGTAGGTTGACGAAAAAAGCATCAAGTAAAAACGCATTATTAGATATAGCTCGAAAAGTAGTTGTTAGATCTCAAATAAATTTAAATGCGACCAATTGGCGCACACTACCTTTCGATTAAAAGAAAATATAATTAATAATATATATTTTTTGTTTTCTAACAAGTAGGTTTGACGTGTTTAGTGGCAATTTTAATTGACGGTGTGTTTGACAAACCTGTTTGATAGTGTGCAACTGTGTTTGTCAAATAATATCTCAGTTATCGCCTTGAAACCATAGAGAACACAACTGCAATGGATGTGTGTTCGTTTATAATTATAATAAAAGGAACCGGAATGTTCAGGTTTATTTAAAGTAATATGCTTTCCATCTACAGCTAGAATGCAGTTATCAAAGTTCCACGTATTTCTAAAATTGTCGTGCCAATATTTCCCAACTTTTTCGTTCTTTGGGTATCTGAAACATAATAATTGTGTTTGCAGGCAAACGAAGAATAATCACCTTCAATTATTTTGACAAGTAATACAACGTAGGTAGACAAAAAAAATGTCGAGTAAATACGCATTATCAATGATTACTCCAAAAGTTGTAATCAGATCTTGATGAAATTTAAATGTGACCACATGATAAACATCAGCTTTCGATTAAATTAAAAATCATCAAAATCGGTACACCCAGTAAAAAGTTATGCGGCTTTTCGGGCTATATATATATATATATATATATATATATATATATTCTAGGAGTCCTCAGTTTATTTGATCTATTGGTTTGATCGTATGCGCTTTTGTTTCATGAAAACATGAAGTTTGAAAAACAAATTTGACCGTGTACAGGGAGGGCCCTTTACAAATTATCATATTTATAAGATAACGATTCCGCAAATAGATTACAAAATGGCGACTGACCAATCAGTAAATTAGTATTAACTATTCGGAAGATGGTGTCACCATCTTTATGCTCTTGCGGTACTTAAACAAATAACTACAGTAAGAACACTATAATCTTATATGGTTATAGAAACTTTATTCTCATAAAGAATTACAATAAATTCAATTACATAAGAAATTTAACTGTGTAAACAATTTGTAATTTATAACATAGTATTAGTGCGAGTCCAACACAAAAGAAAAAATAAAACTAAAGTGGGTAGAAATCCAACACTCAGTTTACACAGCGATCGAATGCGTGGAATATACATAGATCAAACACAGACCAGAAGTGGCATGGCATTTCAGGGCACTTAAGTTGATTTGTTATTTAATATATTATATTTAATATTTCTAATAATTTTATTTTATTCAGCAAGTGTTTATTATACAATATTTTAAACGTTTTTTATCTTTGTAATGATTGTGAGATCTTTACATCACTAGGAACTTTATTATATAATTTTACGCCTTCAAACAAGATATTTTTTGCACCGTAGTTTGTTTTTGGTGCTCGACATATAAGGTTATTATTCGCGCTGCTCAAGAGAACTTTTTGCATTGCATTTTTTTAGTGAAATTTATTTGTGTATGTATAATTTTCATTAAAATATTTCTTATTAATAGACAATATTATAAAGTTACAATCAACACGATCTTAAAAAATATTACAAGCATAAATTTGAATGATAACAGTATTTATTGGCAAACTACACTGCGAAACAGATAGTAAAGATGGCGACTGACTAATCGTAAATGAATATTAACCATTCGGAAGATGGTGTCGACATCTTTGTAGTGTAAACTTTCTCATCTTATACTATTAAACGAGCAATTCTTGTATATATATAGAATCGGAATCTCGGAAACGGCTCCAACGATTTTCATCAAATTTTGTATGTAGGGTCAAATTTAGTGTGTATCCGTATTTTGGAGCAGATAATCGATCTAGCTAGGATACATTTTTAGAAAATGTAGTTTTATCCCTGTTTTTATGCGATGAAAAGATTGCTACAATTTCGTTAGAATATGAAGGTAAATTTCGCAATTGTCAATAAAATTGTAATAGCTCAGGAAGGATATCGACCGGTCGCGATCAACCGAAAAGACTACGTTCAAATCCTCAAATTTCTAGATCGATTATTATTTTTTCTAATTGCATTCGTTATTTTTTATTTAAATAGCCAGTTTTTATTTTTTATTATTAGGTCGGTAAAATCGAAAAATATTATTCATATTTTATCATTATTATTTTTTAATTATTTTTTATTTTTGATTTTTTTGTTTTTATTTATATTTTAACCGACTTCCAAAAAAGGAGGAAAGGTTTCAATTCGACTGTATTTTTTTATGTATGGTTACCTCAGAACTTTTGACTGGGTGGACCGATTTCAACAATTTTTTTTAATCGAAAGGTGGTGTGCGTCATTTGGTCCCATTTAAATTTATTTGAGATCTAACAACTACTTTTCGTGTTATATCTAAGTACCTGGGTAACTGAGCTTAGCTCGGTATTTTTTAGTAAATCGTGTTTTTTTGGAAATCATAGATAAATACGAATTACATATTTATAAAATATGAATAATATTTTTTTTACCAACAATAATAAAAAAATATAAACAAATATAAAAAATCGAAAATAAAAAATTAATTAAAATATAATAAAGATAAAACATAAAAAATATTTTTTGATTTTACCGATATAATAATAAAAAATAAGAACTGGCTATTTAAATAAAAAATAATGAGTGCAATTAGAAAAAAAAAGAAAAATAATAATCGATCTGGAAATTTGAGGATTTGAACCGTGGTCTTTACGGTCGATCGCGACCGGCCAATTTTCAACCTGAGCTATTACAACTTTATTAACAAGTGCGAAAGATATTGTAGCCATTTTTAACCAACTTCCAAAAATGGAGGACGTTCTCAATTCAACTGTATTTTTTATTTTTAACCGACTTCCAAAAAAGGAGGAGGTTCTCAATTCGACTGTATTTTTTTAAATGTTAATCAGAACTTTTGACCGTGTGGACCGATTTCGACAATTTTTTTAAATCGAAAGGTGGTGTGTGTCAACTGGTCCCATTTAAATTTATTTGAGATCTAACAACTACTTTTCGAGCTATATCTAATAATGCGTTTTTACTTGACGCTTTTTTCGTCGACCTACGTTGTATTATACCGCATAACTTTCTACTGGATGTACCGATTTTGATAATTTTTTTTTGTTAGAAAGGGGATATCTCTAGTTTGGTACCATGATAAGAAAACCAGGATCTGATGATGGGATCCTAGAGAAATCGAGGTAAACTCTTGAAAATCCGCAATAACTTTTTACTGAGTGTACCGATTTTAATAATTTTTAATTTAATCGAAACCTGATGTTTGTCATGTGGTCACATATAAATTTTATTGAGATCTGATAACTACTTTTTGAGTAATCTTTGATAACGCGTAGTTACTTGACTATTTTTTCGTCGATCTACGTTGTATTACTCGTCGATGTAATTGAAGTCAGTTTTTTTTTCGTTTGCGAGCAAACACAAATTTTTTTAAATTTTTTATTTACGTTACTTCAGTACTTTTGACTGGGTGGACCGATTTCGACAGTGTTTTTTTTAATCGAAAGGTAGTGTGTGTCATTTGGTCCCATTTAAATTTATCTGAGATCTAACAATTATTTTTTGAGCTATATCTAATAATGCGTTTTTACTTGACTATTTTTTCGTCGACCTACGTTGTATTATACCGCATAACTTTTTACTGAGCTAGAACCGAGCTAAAGCCGATGTTTATCATGTGGCCACATTTAAATTTCATCGAGATCTGATTACAACTTTTGGAGTAATCTTTGATAATGCGTATTTACTTGACTATTTTTTCGTCTACCTACGTTGTATTACTTGTCGATATAATTGAAGTCGGTTTTTCTTCGTTTGCCTGCAAACACAATTATTACTATAATTATATATATATTATAAATCTGTAAGCACCATTAAATAACCCACGAAATAAACCTTTATAAGAGAGGTTTACTTGGTAAAAGCAAAAGACAGGTCGAATCTAACTGAAGCAAATTTATACACTTACGAAAAGTGTCGTAAGCAACAACCCGTGTAGATCTTTTTTTTTTTTTTTAGATTTTGAAGGCACGTTCATAAATCTTTAGTGGATGATGGCAACACCTCATAAGTGTGGAATTGTTTAAATCACCTTGGTGTTTGAAAATTATTCAATGCGAATGTAAATTTTATCGATATCGATCTAAATCAACTAAACAATTACTTTTGCTCGTCTGTTGCTAATGACTATTCAATGAAGTCAAATACTATTAACCTTATTTCCACTTATTTAGCTCTAACATTATTCCCATTTTCTTTTGGTCAATAAGCCGAATATGATATAAAGTCTGATGCTATCGGTAGATTTAGTCAAAAAATGAAAAATCCTTGTTATGGTTTATCTGATCCCAGTTTTAATAATTTTTATGAATAATCTATTCCATAACTTGAATATAACCGTTTCGTTTGCCTCTTCCTGGAAAGACCCTTCTTCACTTAGCGATTATCGTCCTAACTCTAATCTCCCATGCCACTGTAAAGTTTCAGACAAACTTATCGTGAATGCCAATGTCGTTCGTTATTATCAGTACAAGGCTTGTATAAGAGATTAAAACAAAATCGATATGTTCACCAAAAAAAGAAAAGACACGAGTGTGTTTTTGACCACACGACTCACGACTGAAGTAAAACTTCTTTAGCTACCCCAACAGTAATACGAAACGTAACTCTTTCTTTCTATCTTCACTAACTTATATCTCCCTCTCAACTTACGTTCATCATTACAGCCCCTACAGTCCACTGCTGGACATAGGCCTCCACAAGTTTACGCCAAAAATAACGTGAACTCATGTGTTTAGCCAACTTACAAACATACAGCAACTTACGTTCATCTCACCCGATCACACTTTTCGTATCGCTCTCGTCACGCATTCACCAGCTTACTCCCCAAGTCAAGCGTGCTTAAAGAAGTTTTACTTCAAAAAATAACAGTACGAAGTTCGTCGGGTTAACTATTATTTTTTATATGAACCTTAAAACTTTTTGAGTAACTTTAGTCGTAGTACCTGTAGTCACAACGTCATTCGAATATGAGTGATTTTTTTTTTACTAAATTGAATTAGTATGTAAGCGTAACACTATTTTAAGTTAATATAGAATGTATTAGAAATATAGAATATATTCACCCCGCAGATTCACTAGGGCTTAGCGAATTACTTCTGTAAAATAAGTAACGATCGCTATCAAGTATGTAACTAAAACCAAAAAACGTAGATAAGTTTATACAGTGACAATCTCGCTCTCTTATCCAGCACAAAACGGCTGTAAACGTATAGTAATTTACATTGCTAACGAAATTTACGAAGGTATCTAAAATAAAATCGAATAGATTGACGTGAAAATATGTCGCCAACAAATGTCGAAGGAGAATAAATTTCAAAAAAAAAATGAATCGCTAAGTGTGTTATTAAGCTCATAACTCGAAAACGGTAGAACCAATTCGGCCCACTTCTTTTCTGTTTTTAAATTACTATTTATATTGTATGGAAGTGGACTTTATTAATACTTTGTGGAAGGATCGTGCGGATTAAAAATTGAAGTAAATTACGCAGGAAATTGAAAAATTTCAGAAATCATAACTACCATTTAAACTACATGTATTTTATAGTTGGCAAGACAGGACAATGTCAATGGGTCAGCCAGGGTAGGTATATGCACATATATAACACCCTAACACCAATAACAAAAAGTGTATTCTGCAACTTCAGAATTATTATTTACTAGCTTTCAAGGCACGAGATAGGCTGTTCCATTAAAATATAGTTTTTGTCACAAAAAGGATGTTCTTTGTTGTGAAGTCTGTTGGACAGTTTTTGCTTGACTTTAATTTGACCAACTACAAAACTAGTATACGGGTAAGTTACACTTAAAAATTTCCACAAACGTTAGAATATATATTTATTTAATATGCAATCAAAGACCTAAGAATAAAGTTTCTTGCTTATTTTTCCAAATGTATTTTAGCGCTGAATTTTCATATAAGCTGGAGTACTTAACTTATTTTTTTTTAAACATTACCTTAACTGGATTACAGCAAACTCTAAGCATTTACTTCATCGAGAAAAGTAAAAGGAAATCATCGTAAGGAGAAACTTTACCAAGTTCTTTCGTAAGAGTAATATGCTCGATAAAGTGAATCTTTTTATCAAAATTCAGGTGTCTAAGGGGCTATCCATGAATAGCGTGATGTTTTTATATGATGATATGTGCGGTCTTAGGCTACCCCCGCAAATTTTTTTTGTACAACGTATATCAAATTTTAAGAATTTAATTTTAAAATACAGGTATAATCCGATTAATTTTTATTATGTTAAGATGTTTGTTTGAAATCTCGAGTTCAATGAAAATTAAATACACGTGATATCTCATTACTGCCGACATGATGAACTCCCAGCTTCCTTTGAGCCTCACGTGATGAGTAGACGACCCCTAACTAGAATAGTTTATAATCGGTGATGTTGCATTAGTCAGTCAGGTAATCAGTCAGTTAGTAAATAACGACAACATTTTTGTAGGTATACATATAGATTTTGGTTTCTGATTAGTATTAAATAATTTTTTAATAAGGTCTGTGTCAATTATCGATCTATCTTTGCTTTTGCTAGCTAAAAAGATTATTTCAAAAGAAACTTAAAATACCGGACCGAGAAGACGACTGCCTGTATCTCATTTTCTCCTATACATTTATGTGTTTGTTTCCTTATCGTGACGCATTTTCGTTTTACTGAGTTTTAAATCACAACGATTCTAAAGAGGTTTCACTTCAAGAGCAAGCAGTTCATCATCATCATCATCATTTCAGCCTACTGCAGTCCACTGCTGGACATAGGCCTCCACAAGTTCGCGCCAAAAATGCGTGAACTCAAGCCAGCAGTTACTGTTGAACTATTAGCAGAGGTTTCAGGTTCTATCACACGTAGATCAACATTTAATAAAAGCAAATCAAAGTTAGGAAAAATTAAATTAAATCGTTGAATTGTAAAACAGGTTATATTAAAAAAAATATTCATTAAATATAAGAAAATCTTTAACCACTTAATTATTAAAATTTACAAAAAAACAAAACAAATTACGAATAACATGTTGCATTAACTTACACTGAAGTTTATTGTAAAATTATAATAATATTAAGATGAATTTGATTTTTAAATTATTTATATTACACCCTCCCTTGCGACCATATAAATTAGTGAAAATATAATTATTTTCTTTGTTTTTGTATAACAGTCATATAATTTTGTAGTGTACTTTAAGATAACTAAAAAATTTTTTTAAGTAATACACAAATAGGTTTTGCTTTTATAAGCCTAATTAAAATTTTGTACTACCAGGAATCCCTTACGTTAAAAATACACTATTTTCTTCCATACGCAATAATGAGATTGTAGTTAAATTCCACTTTGATCGGTCCGTCGATGTTATTGTTTGCATGATCTATAACATGCATGTCTCGGAGAACGTTAATGTAATCTAATAGAAAATCTTCTTCTAAATCTTTTGGTAGTTTAAAAGGATTAATCGCTGTTACGGCTCCTGAAAGTAAAAGATATTCCTTTAATTTAATTAACTTTGGATATGAAAATATTTTTGTCACAAAAAGCCTCAAAAACTATGCATGTTTTTAAGTTATCATTAGTGTTTCTTAGACATAAATAAACAAGGTTGGAAATTAGATAGAGCAATAATAAAAAAAAGTAAGCAAATATTTGATGCTAGACCATTTCCTTTGCCCTAAGGTTGCCTGGAAGAGATCGCTTTTTAATGACAAGGCCGCCTTTTGTACCTAATGAATATATTGTTAATATTTTTCTTTCTTTACTATGTATCATTTCTGTTTTTGGTGTACAATAAAGCGTATTATTATTATTTGCAGTTATGATTTATTTACTATTGTGCACTTAAGAAAAAAAAAAACAGTAAATCTGTCGAATTATAGCATTCCACAGATTCCAATGTATTGTCATAATCATTAAATTTACTTTATTAAAATTTTTGTACAATTTTCTTCTACAAACTACCAGAAAACTTTAAAGAAAATATGAATTACGTCGTTCTCGAATTACGGCATGACCGTGAGAAATAAGGCATATACTTAAAATTAGTCGTATATTGAACTTACTTTTAACGGCATCCAGGCTAGAGTAGACAAATGACTTCTTCAAACATTCGACTTCTACCGAGGTGAATCCGATCGACGTCATCATTCGTTTTACTTCCTTTTCAGGGTCCTTTGACAAATTATGAAAATTTAATTTATTGTATTGTTTTACACATACGCTTCAGCCTCTAATATCCCACTATAGGCCTCTTTCCCCATGTAGGAGAAGGATCAGAGCTTAATCCACCACGCTGCTCCAGTGCGGGTTGGCGGATGTTTTGCACATATCCTTGGTAAAAAGTAGATTTGACACCTCTTCCAAAACTTAGAAGAAAACTACTAGAGGTTTCTTTGAATTATGAGTCTTACTTATTAAGACATACTTCGTTTTTCCTTTGTGGATTGTGCATATTTTTTATTTGCGACGTATTTTGTAGTTTAACAATCTTTCGCAACAACTGACTTTAGAAAAAAAAACTCTATGAAATTAATTTTGATAAAATTTTGGTATTAACGGCTTTAGCATACTATTTTAACCGACTTCCAAAAAAGGAGGAGGTTCTCAATTCGACTGTATTTCCTTTTTTTTTATGTATGTGACATCAGAACTTTTGACCGGGTTGACCGATTTCGACAAAAAAATTTTTAATCGAAAGGTGGTGTGTGTTATTTGGTCCTATTTAAATTCATTTGACATCTAACAACTACTTTTCGAGCTATATCTAATAATGCGTTTTTACTCGACGCTTTTTTCGTCGACCTACGTTGTATTATACCACATAACTTTTTACTGGATGTACCGATTTTGATAATTCTTTTTTTTTGTTGGAAAGGAGATATCCCTAGTTTGGTACACCATGGTAAGGAAACCAGGATTTGATGATAAGATTCCAGAGAAATCGAGGGAAACTCTCGACAATCTGCATAACTATTTACTGGGGGTACCGATTTTAATGATTTTTAATTTAATCGAAAGCCGATGTTTATCATGTGGTCACATTTAAATTTTATCGAGATCTGATAACTACTTTTGGAGTAATCTTTGATAATGCGTATTTACTTGACTATTTTTTCATCTACCTACGTTGTATTACTTATCGATATAATTGAAATCCGTTTTTTTTCTTTTGTCTGCAGACACAATTATTATATACTTGTTATTATATTTTTTTCAGCAAGGAATTTGCAACTTAAAAAATTTGGAGCAGCCCGTCTGGGGAAGTTGCTACCTCAACCCCGCAGAAGATCATAGCTAAATAATAATAATACGGCTTTCAAGTAGAGTCAGAGCTAGCAAAAGTTTCAAGCCAGAGCTCCTGCGAGTGGTCAGGGGTAGGTGTCGGCAATGCTCTTGCGATGTTTCTGGTGTTGCAGGCGTTCATAAGCTACGGACTACGGTAACCGCTTACCATTAGGGCCGTACGCTTATTTGCCGCCTTAGTCATATTAAAAAAATAACAAATATTAAACTTTAAAATATTGTATTAGGTTAAAAATTAATTATTAATTTAAAATAAATAGCTGTAGACGGTTCTAAATATAAACAACTTCTTTCGATGATAATAATGTTAAATGTTACTTGTATATGTATATATTTTTTCTTCTCTAAAATATTATGACTTAAAAAATAAATAAAACGCTACATACTCAACAGCTCTTAGTAATTTAACTCCTGTGTCGGGGGCCGGAAAAACAAAATACATAAGAACAGACATGCCATGTACATGGCCAACACAAATGTTTGTCATGAGCGGGGATCGAACCCGCGACCACCCGCGGAACAGCCAATGCTTTGACCGTTGCGCCAGCGCATCGTCAAATATATTTAATTTATTATTATATTAAATATAATATATTATTTAAATCAAACTCAGTGTTTAATACTGAGGCATTTGAAGGAAAGTTTCTATGTTTAAGCCTTTTTATGCAAGCACGAAATGCAAAAAGTAACCACTTATAAGGAACTGATAAGAGTGATTTTTACCTGGCAGTCATGGTAAGGCGATACGAAACGATCAACATCTTTGAGCCAAAAGTTCCATCTTGTGGACCGCGAAAGAGCGCGGTATATATCAAACACCGGTATGTGACCCAGGAATACTAAAAAGCAGTCGCCTCCCTCTGATAGTAGATCATATATGTTTGTAAATGCCACCCTGAAATTTTCATCATTGCTGTGAACTCATCTGACTGAAGATTAATACTGCCTATATAAGTAGCATACATTTTATTTTTAACGAAAAAATGTATTTTCATATGTAGAGATAAGAAAAATAGTCATAAAAAACAAAAGAAGTAAATAGCAGTCATAAGGCTCCTAATGCGCACTACATCCCTAACATCATATATAAATAGACCTACACGTTACTTCATAAACTAGTCATAGACCATAAACTGTAATAAAAATACTTTATTATGAAAAAATGTTCCTGTATATAAATATTATATATTTCTAAATTATATATATTTATACTGTTTTGTCTAAATGTTGACTGAAAAAGACCTGCCACCAGGTAACTATCCTTGCGAATACAGGTAAACATAGAACTTAGAATGTGCAACATAAAAAAACAGTACTAATTTTTGAAGGACGCTGTAACACGTGTTCATCGAATGGAAAACGTCTAAACGCTTCTTTTGTGAGGACAATTTAATTAAACAGGAAGACACTATTAATTTTATTAGAATGTATTTTTATTGTAACACGTGATTAATAAAATACATGCAATTATTCAATTATATTTATATAAAAATAAGAATAAAATTAAGTAATAAATTTTGAAATCACTCACTCTTGATGTTTGATCCAGTGTAAGGCGTAGAATGAAAATGCGTGATCAAAATTTCCTCGAAGCTCGTTCGGTAAGTCGCCCTCGATGTCCAGCACCATGAAACTGGTGTGATCACTCGCGTGGTGCTCATTGGCAAACTGTATCATGTTTTCGCTAATATCACAACCTACCAGCCTCTCGTAGCTATTGGGAATAAATTTCCTTAGTATACTCATCGTTACGCTTCCATCTCCGCAACCTATGTCTATAATCTTAGTCCTGCCATTTTTCCATTTAATTCGTTTTCCATATTCTTCTAAACATTGCAAAGCATCCCTTTTTTGTAAAATATTGCTTCTATGATATAATTCAGCGTTGTTCATTTTCGTATATTTTTTAGGGATATTTTTTTAATTCGGGTGTGCGTGCGTTAAGTCGCTGCGTTCTGTTCGGTTTCGGCGGGCAGTCTCGTCAGGAGCGTGGTACGTAAGTATTTATATGTGCCACCGATACACGGCATAGTCGACCACTGTGGCTAAAATGGTCGAGGAAAGTTGGGTTGACTTATGCTTACGGGATTTATCTTAAAATCTGAAAAGTAAATATTACCTATATACCATGCGATTACCCATAATGTCAGTAAAATTCTTTACGTCTATTTATTAGACAATTATAAATCCAAAACAGATTATAAGATTAAGAATTTATAAAAGATCGGAAACCTTTTCCCGCTGTAAGTTTTATGTTTGTTTGCTCAGCAGGTACTAACTACGAAAAATCCATTGCAATAAGTGAAGATGTCTTTTATGGTACGAAAAGTATTTTTTGGGATTGTTCTGATAATTTTCACGTTAGATAAATGGTTGCTCTTGATATGGTAAAGATGATATTATTAAATATAAATTTATAATAAAAGTTGTAAATATGTGGACTTGTAAGTCAACTGTGTACGAGTTGCTTGGTTTTCGGATACACGTCGTATAAAATGAAGTAAATCAAAGATATTTTTTATAATTCATTAAACAATGTTTATAAATACTTAATATCATAAAAAATGATTATTTGGTTCGATTTAAAATACCAAATGAGGCATTAAATAACAATAATATGAATATATTTTTTAAAATCATTAATTCATTTTCTAGCCAACTTTTTAAAAGAATTTTCAATTCATCCTTTTAAAATTTTGTTAAGTTAGTTTAGTTTTTAATATCATAAAATGTGCATTTTACTGACAAGACTCATTCAAAACATACACTATATTCATTTTAAATTATTTGTTAGTTACAATGTGTTTCAAATTTTTTTAGAATTTCATCCTATATTAACAGTTTTTTATGTTTGTTTACAATTCGGCTTTACGCATTACACAGTCACACTATTTGTGACTTTATTTGCGTCTAAATTATATTCATTGTCGTGAAAATCCTGAAAACATCAATACTAATAGAAATAGACGCATAAAATTGATATAAAAACATAAACGTATGTTCGAGTAAATATATTTGTAAAATATAAGATAGTAAAGGTACAAAAGTTAAGTAAGTAATTTGAATAAAAATAATCTCAAAAAAAGATACGCTTAGTTACCAATCATATTTTCCATTTTCAGCCTATTGTTATCATAGATGAATGTTTCTAAGTAACTTATCGGCAGTATCGCATCTTCTTCGTTCTTCGCATTTTCCTTAAACGTACATAAGTACTTACATTTTACCTTGTATAATTCATACCTATTCGAAAATAGATCGAGTTATCGCTATTGGATCGAACATTTCTTTGACTGAACAATCTTTTCTATAGTGGTGTAAATCTGCGGCCTTGATCTTAGCTATTTTTGTTTATATTATTCCTGTTCATAGTACGATAGTTTCGATGACATCGCTAATAGATCGTAGATTCTGCTACGTCAGTAATGTAACGCAATTAAGTGGCGTAATTTTTTTTAATGTAAATGTGTTATTTATTTTTTTAAATAATTAATATTCCTTATGTTCATGTACTAGCCTGTACGTATATAGCTCATTTGAATAAATATAAACTTTAATTTATAGGCCAGTTTTATACCAAAATGGTATATATGTTATCTTATAGGCGTATAATATTATGCAGCTACTGACCGAAATTTGTTTTGGTTTTTGCTCTCAGTTTTTTAAATATTAATTATTTAATACTAAAACTTTTTTTATGATCTGATTTGAAAGATTAATCTTTATTATGTATTGTTTCTTTTTAAGTTGTATTATTATGGGTCACAATATCGAAAACATTGTATTAAGAATGTTTTTATGTAATTACGGTATTTCGGAGCATTTTTATAAATATTTAACTTCATCTCGATTTTATGATTTCTTGATGATCAAAATTATTTTTATTTTTGGCTGTATTATTTGTTTTTCCAAATTATTTCTGTGATTTTCTAGTTTGTAATGTTCGAATTGTCTATACAAATAAATAAAATTGCAGTATCTTTTTGTAATATTTAAATAACTACTTGTTACTAAATGCATATGGATGTATACATACATGGTGGATATACCAAAATAACATTTTTTACGATTTTTGTCTGTCTGTCTATCTGTTTAATCTGGCTAATCTCTGAAACGGCTGGACCGATTTTGACGGGACTTTCACTGGCAGATACCTGATGTAATAAGGTGTAGCTTCGACTACTTTTATTTTATAAACTTATTAATTTATTAACTCTGCGAACTGAACAATAACTTTGTTGTTGTTAAATTCCACGCGGACGAAGTCGCGGGCATTTGTTTTTTATTGTTGCATATATTTTATATGTACAATTATATTTTATTGTATTGTGTTGTGTTGTATTCTACTGTGTATATTTCATATGTGCCCAATGTTTTAAGTAATAATTTGACATTTTAATAATAAGTGGAAACTTGCTGGCTTAAATATTATAATTGTTTTGTGAAATAATTGTATTGTTGTGTGCTGTTTGTTTCCAAATAAAATAAAATAAATAAACAAATAAAAATACCACATATTTAGTTTTTTAACCGACTTCGACCGACGCCGATATATATATATATATATATATATATATATATATATATATATATATATATATATATATATATATATACATATATATATATATATATATAATATGTATATTTATATATGTTCGGGGATAACTTTCTTATTTATGAACCGATTTTGATAATTCTTTTTTTTGTTGGAAAGGAGACATCTTAAGTGTAGTACCGCGATAATGAAACCAGGATCTGATGATGGGGTCCCAGAGTATTTTTTCATCTATCTACGTTCTATTACTTGTCGATGTAATTGAAGTCGGTTTTTACGTTTGCCAGCAAACACAATTATATTTACATAAAGCCCTAAGATAAGGCTTAAAGGTATACTATTTATTCAGCATTCTATAAACTAGCTGGACCCTGCGGTTTTACCCGCGTTGATTTGAGGAAAAAAAATAGTCTTCCCTCTTCTATTTTAATTTATTTATTAGGTAACTTTGCGAACTGAACAATATTTTTTTAATTCCACGCGGACGAAGTCGTGCGCACACCTTAGTTACTATGTATAATAATAGTAAATGTAATGTGTGAGTAAATTTCAGGCCATATTTTAAATAAACATAAAAAATATGTTCATACCCGCATTTTGTCTCGATGCATATCAAAACATTTTATTTCTTTCATTATGGTACACTTGATTCAATTTTTTAAGCCAACGAATGAGTTTGCAAATACATCTCTATATCATGACCTTAGCTAAACTGATTCGTATGTGCCCACCTCGCGTTTGCATTCCATTGCGTATGCATTATTACTTTTTTTACAAGTATATTAGCTTTTGCAAATTACCTACCTTATAGCATTAGTCTTAGGCCTTATTTTCCTTAGTTGCCTTTGGTACAGATGTTTCGTATGTAGTTAGCAATTTTGGAGTATACCAATTGAAATTAATATCAATTGCATCCATTACAAGGTGCTTTTTCCATCATGATCGTAGCAGTTTTTGGTTAAAATCGTCTGACTTTCGAAACACAGTAAGCGCGAATTATATTCAAAGAAAAATAATTTATATATATGTACTGGTTAAGACTTAAAATTCTATGAGTAGGTTTTATGAAATTGTCATGCTGCTCACAAATGTTGTGTAGGACCAAGCGCATTCGATCTTCTTTGACCGTCCACGAAAAAGTGCATTGCCCTGGGTCTGTGTCGCTCTTCACCTTTTTTATTACCTTTATTCGAGCCGTGTCTACTCAGCTGGTTTAGGAGTCTTGACCTAGCCTAATGTGATTTGTATTGATCACGCAGTTTCCTTCAATTAGATGAGGCATACTATGACACGTATTTCTTTATTTGGGTTTGCTTTGTTTTATAAATAACTTATTTAATTTCTAATTAGCTTGTTATTTAAAGAATAACATTTTGGTAATTTTTATCAAATGTATATTTCCTTACATTGTTATATTACATAACACTGCCAAGTCTAATTACTGCATTAATTAATTTATTTTTTATTATAACATTTTATTTGCCCGTATTTGATTTAGCAATGGCATGAACGAATATTTATGATAGGCTGTAAAGCCTAATTAATATTTTATTGCAGCCTATTACTCGCACGTCTATTACCTCTATTTATATATGATCTTATATGTGTATCTAACAAACACACTCGTATTGTGTATGTATGTATGTACTTGTACGTAATACATGTACACGGTCCGTAATATTTGTAAGTGAAGTAATGCACCTGTGTGTACGGGTTTCGTAAATGCGCAGCTTGTAATCTAAACTTGAAATTCAAGGACAAAGTAAAAACTGGCCAAAAAAATTCAAGACAGTGCATCCATACGCAATAATGCAAGTGCACTGTACATTTAAAGAGAGGCGCGCCGATCAATCTTGATACATGTAGCGGGTTATGTGCGTCTTCTCTTTGTGATCATTTGAAAAAAACTTGATAATAATTAACCTTTCAATTTAATAAAAATGACTAATGTAATGATTGCTATCAGGTGTGTACATGATAACAACCGGGACCGATGGCTTAACGTGCTCTCCGAGGCACGGTGTCAGACACACAAGGACTGCACAAACATCCAGACCACGACAGACATCTTTATAACCATATACAAATATTTGTCATGGGCGGGGATCGAACTCGCAACCGCCAGCTCAACAGCCACAAACCAGTTTTGTGACCGTTGCGTCAACGCGCGCAACAATATAATATTATTAAGTAAGAAAAAAAAAATTAAACTATTCGCAAACGTAATATTTACCATATTTTTTATTTTCATTTTGGTCTCGTGACCAAGACATTCACAGTTAATGTCGAAATATCGAGCTCCGCAATTAATAAATATAATCTAAAATAAAAAAATATATATTAAACTGCTATTTTAACATAAATCTATTAGAAATACTTGATGATAGTTCTTATACAGACTAAAGCTTGCTCTATTTGGCTTGCATTTTAAGGTGATCGATTTTATAGTTAAATGAAATCTACTTTGTTTAAGTCTAATAGATAAAAATAAAACTAATTATCAGATTAAGTAAAACTATCGATAAATGCTGATCAAGCTTGTCTATTCACTCAATTAAGCCAACCTGGCTATTATCTAATTACTTCAAAACAATAATTACCTCTATAAAGTACTTATACAAGTTAAGCACTGTCTTTTCTTTATTTATATGCGAAATTTTATGGCACATGGAAAGAAATTGATTAATATAACATAATAAAGCAACGATTAAACGCTAGTCTTATGAAATAGATTTAACTTGCTTCTATATATCGTAAGGCATATTATTTCTATTTGCACAAATACACTTCATTCTCTTTAGTTTCTTAGCAACTTACAGTATCTTTAAATATTAATATTTAAAAACGGTAGGATTAGGAAAATGCGTTAGAAAGTCGTAAAAGATTACATGCTTGGTAAATTATGAGATGTAACAAATTTCAAAATACAGAAATAATTTTAAGCAGAGCTTCTTAATAATGAAAAAAACTCTCGTTACATTTTAACGTTATTTTCTATTTTTTTTTTTTATTAATCCAAATATATTTGTGCTCTCTTATTTTTTTTTTCTTTTATTTTATTTAATACTGTAATCTTTAGAAGTATCAATTTATTTTAAGTGCAAAGGTAGTGTTTGATTGAATAATAAATAAATATTTTTTTTAAATATTATTTGTTTGTTTTTATATATAGAGAGCTTGTTTATTGGAAAATATAATAAGTTCTCTAGTTTAGACGAATGTCAACACTATACAGGAAGCTCCATCATAAAAGTTTACTAATGCTGAGATTACGTTTTTGTCTCATTTATGTTCTCATTAACATCTGAGACTCTATTCTTTAAGAAACAACAGTCCAAATATCAAAACTGTTTAGCCGTTCTATACTGCAGTCGTTCGCAATGTCACCCCGTCCGAGTTCAACGCTCAAGATCAGGAGAAAGGTCTTGTATTTAGGGAATTTTATTACATCATGTACCTTTTTAAATGATTATGTCTTCAAATATAGTTTTATTTAATCGGTTTAAAGAAGATGAGGTTCTCAAATCGACAGTATTTTTTTTGTTATGTATGTTTAATAATCATAAGTTTATAATGCGCTTACCGATTTTGATGATTATTTTTTTTGTCATAAGTTGGTGCTTTTTATGCGGAGCCCTTAAGACTAGTATCTTTTGAATTATCTGTAATAATTCGTATTTACTCGAATATATTTTCGTCTACTTACGTTGGATTTATTACTTGTCAATGTAATTGAAGTCGTTTTTTTTTGTTTGCAAGCAAGAACACTATTATTTTAATTTTAAAACAAAACAAAAGTGATTGTTTAATTAATAGAGTATATTACCCTATCATCATCATCATCATCATTACAGCCTATACAGTCCACTGCTGGACATAGGCCTCCACAAGTTTACGCCAAAAATAACGTGAACTTATGTGTTTTGCCCATAGTCACCACGCTGGGCAGGCGGGTTGGTGACCGCAGGGCTGGCTTTGTCGCACCGAAGACGCTGCTGTCCGTCTTCGGCCTGTGTATTTCAAAGCCAGCAGTTGGATGGTTATCACGCCACCGGTCGGCTTTTTAAGTTCCAAGGTGGTAGCGGAACTGTGTTATCCCTTAGTCACCTCTTACGACACCCACGGTAAGAGAGGGGGTGGGTAAATTCTTTAGTACCGTAGCCACACAGTACACCAGTATTACCCTATGGGACCAATTAATAAAAAAAGTAAAATTTAAAACTATTAAAGCGATACAAATTACAATGACAATATATTTGTTTGTATATAAGTACGTAATAAAATTGAAGTATCTGTCTGTGATTTTAAAACAACTGTGTTTTTAAGTGCATATAGTTATTTACACGATACTAAAACACAAACAAACGATTTAAAATTTTGTCTTTCTGTTTTTCCTCTCTCGGGCTAATCTCTAAAACTGTTAAACCGATATTGATGGGACTTTCATTGGAACATAGAGGAGGCTGTGGAGCTACATTTGGGCTGCTTTTTATCCCAGAATTCTCGCAAAATCGGGATTTAAGCGGAAAATAACCACGCAACAGTACCTTACGCCCACACAAAATAATCAAACAGTTTCCTAAAATATATATAATAAAATATGTAAGTAGTAAATAAACAAATAAAATTAAATTATTACATTAACCACCAACAATATTATTTTGTTTTAATTATTTATAATAATTATTTACATAACAAATTAAAAACTATTGGCCGATCACTTTTCTGAGTTACGTCTACAAGCTGTTTTCGAGAGTTGTCACGAATCGTTTGGCATCAAAATTTGACGCTTTCCAGCAGCCGGAGCAGGCTGGGTTTTGAAAAGTCTGTACCGTAGACCATATCCAATTGTTCGGCAGATTATACAAAAGTCAGAGGAGTATAATTGGCTGCTGTATTTGGTTTTTATGGACTGGTTCTGGAGTCTTTTTAGGAGTACCAAGTCGATTGGCGTTATGTGGAGGTGCTGAGAAATCTTTATTCGATTTCAACGATGTTAGTCGAAGTTCAGGACCACCAGACAAGATCCATCCAACTACTTTAAGATGTAAGACAAGGTGATGTTATATTCCCGAAACTATTCACTAACGCACTGGAGGATGTCTTTATGACACTATTAGGTATAGGATGGACTGTGCATCAATTTCAATGGAAAGTACCTCACGCATCCCCGCTTTTCCGACTACATAGTTTTCATGGCAAAATCATTGCAGGACCTGCAGAAAATGCTGTCTAGCCTAAATACTACAATCCTACGATTCTGGATGAACTTAGATAAGGCCAAGGTCATGTTCAACGTTCACGATACTCCTGAATCAATCTATGTCGAAGATGTCGCCCTAGAAGTTGTCCAGGAATATGTAAAGAAGTTGTCTACATTCATAGCACTCTACCGAACTGCAATAGTTGGGTTAGAGACAACTTCAAGGGTGAAATCGCTAGACGAGTGTAACTGGGCTGGGCAGTGCTTGAAAAGCTGCGTAAAATTTTTGGGATATCCTTGTCACAATGCCTTAAGACCAAGGTATTCGGCCACCGCGTCCTACCATTATGACATACGGAGCCATAGAATTTGACGGTGAAGCTGGCCCACTGATTGTATGTTACTCAGAGAGCTATGGAGAGATCTATGCTCGGGTTCTCACTAAGGGACAATGTCCGAAATGAGACTATCCGTCAGAAGACGAAAGTTACTGACATAGTTCAGAAGTGAAGCAAACTGAAGGGCCAGTGGACTGGTCACATATGTTATAGAACAAAAAATCGATAGAGCAAGAAGGTTCTGGAATGGAGACCAACGTAGTGCTGGACGCCTTGCTGCCAAATGAACTGACGACATGAAGACGGTAGGTGGTAGTGACTGGATGGTTAAAGCGGGTGATCGAGTCTTATCCCGAGGGAGGCTTACGTCCAGCAGTGGTTGATGATGATCATAAATTAAAAATGTATTGTGTTAAATTAAAAATGTATGTTTGTCTATGTTTGTATAATAAAGTTAACCAATCTTTGGACATTATAAACGTCTTTATTGAAATGTAAAATTGAGGAGTGTTTTTACAAAAGGGGATATTTATATATTTGTGTTTTGTTTACTGAATAATACAATTTTAATGTTAAATCACACAATTTTGTCACTTAGATTCTAATAAAAACACAATAGTCTCCAAGTTAAGGAACTTCAAAAATGAGTTTTTGTTTTAAAAGGGGATATTCCGACCCATAAAACAATTCTACGTTCATGGCAAATTGATTTCATAACAAAAAGATATATACAATTTTCACTTATGATGGTTCCGATTAATCTTTTCAAAACAAGATATTTATATTTACATGATGTTTTCTACATTCTTTTAACTTCATTGTTTTATGCGTATCGTATCGGCGAAATAAAAACAGTCATATCATACACATGTTACGACTACCTTTCAAATGACTCCCAAGTACAACTTAAAGACGTAATGATATTTTTCTGGAGAAAGAAATGAAAAAGGAACCAGTTATCACTAACAAAAATGAATATTACGATATTTTAAACAATATGGTCATTTAAAAATAGTACTGGTTGAAGACTGGATTCTTAAAGATAAAAAGAGCTTGGAAGAGCGACGTGAGAAGCTGGCTAGTACAGTCAGTCTTTGAAGAGAATTTTCCTCTTTAAGAAAAGGGTTCGTCGTTTAAGCACTGTCCAATTGACGCTCTATGAAAATTATAGATTTGAAACTGTTAGAGAAGAAACTATGTCGTTATTAAAAAAAGGGCAAGCGATCTGTTTTGTCTTTAGGTGATTTGGATGTAGTACAACATCTTCTGAAAGATTGAAAGAAGAAAGATATCACTGCTGAAAAAATAGTTTGGGGAGGAATGGTACAATTTAGAGGAATTGAAGTGGTATGGTTTTGGACCACTAAATTAGAAAGACAATTTTTGTAAATATGCCATAATTCAATTGATCTTATGACACAGTACCTACATAGCTATGCAGTCTTTGTGTAAATTTGTGTGTCTTGTCTCAGACGGTTTTCTTAATTTTCTGAAAAAAATTATAAGATTTAGATATCCCCTTTTGAAAGACACTCAATTATTGTAGCTTATTTTCTACTTCTTATCTCTTATCATGGTTTGTTTTGTTAAAAGTGAAATGAGCCACGTTGGGTATGTATGCTATGGAGGGTCACTTTAAATATTTCAAGTTCATATCTTAATAGCCGACCTTCTAATAAACAACCACACGATTTGATGATGAAATCACTGAGTGAAAGTTAGAAAAAGTAATAGCTTGGGCCGGTATGTATAGGGAATGCAGTATTTTGTATATAGTGTTACAAAACGTATTACGTAAACGGAGAAAGTTGATGACCTTGCATTTATGGTACTTTAATAGATAACGAAATTATTTTGATGTTTGTTGTAAAAGTTGACTGTGGGTTTAATCATCGCAGTGTGTTCATAGAAATAGTGAGTTCAGTTTATGAGACTATTTAAATTATACAATAAAATTTTACTTTTATAAAAAATTTCGATGTGTGTCGATCTTTTTGTGTACTATTAAAAACTTTCGATTTTGGGTAGGTAAAAGGGGAAATGGTTAGATGGGAATGGTGATAGGTTTATTACAAGGGCCTGATCGATTACTGATGAGGTTAGCTTTTACTTCAACTCATAAACAACGATTTTTTGATTAACAGTTTGCAAACAAAAATATCTTAAAGAGTCTGACGATGAAGGAGAAAAAATATCTCGTAAATCGTAATTTATTGTCTTCGTCAAAGAATAGGCCTTCCTCGTCTATAGATAGACCCTACCTAGTTTACTTATTTAGTTATGCTTTATTGCCACCACAACTAAATGTTCACATTAAGCATATTTTAGGATAGTTGCAGACTGTGAAGTACAATGGATGGACTTATGTCTTTTTATCCATTTATCTAAGACAACCCAGTTGTGGGAACAGGCTGGATCTGTCAATCAATCGTTCTTTTTTTTATCTATTAGATACTGTTATACCTCAGACAGTTTTATCAGTAGCTGGTATATCAACCGGTCGAACAGACCCTAAGCGACGCACGCGCTCTCGGCTACGTTTATATTTAGGTACTCAATCATCATTACAGCCTATACAGTCCACTGCTGGACATAGGCCTCCACAAGTTTACGCCAAAAATAACGTGAACTCATGTGTTTTGCCCATAGTCACCACGCTGGGCAGGCGGGTTGGTGACCGCAGTACTGGCAGTATTTAGGTACTGCTTCGTTCCAAATGGCGTAGTGCAATATTTTTCAACAGCTTTACCTTCCCAGTGGCAGGTTACAAAAAAAAAAACTATTGCATCAGAATGGGTAAACGACGGTCAGATAACGGCGACCAGAGTTGGAAAAAATCTGGCCAACATTTCTACTCTATAAGACTGATAGATAGACTAGATTTACTATTATAGATGACTAGATGACTAGATTTCACATGTACAACAAAAATAAATAGACCTTGAAGGTAAACATTATTAAATATTTAATTAATAACTTTACTATGTTTAGGTTACCTACTGATATTTATTTGTACGTAGGTAACTGTACAAAATGTCAAATAAACAGACTACTATCAGATATACAATAATAAACTAGCTGTGCCCGCGACTTCGTCCGCGTGGAATAAAAAAAAATATTGTTCAGTTCGCAAAGTTACTAAATAAATAAATTTTTAAAATAAATGTAGCCTAAGTTACTCCTTATTATATCAACTACCTGCCGGTGAAAGTCTCGTCAAAATCGGTTCGGCCGTTTCAGAGATTAGCCGGAACAAGCAGACAGACAGAGAGACAAAAATTGTAGAAAATGTTGTTTTGGTATATGTACAGTGTATACATCCATATGCATTTAGTAAAAAGCGGTTATTTTAAGATCACAAACAGACACTCCAATTTCATTTATTTGTATAGATTGACTAGCCCGTTGGGGCAGTTCGTAGTTACCCTGCTTTCTGCTCCGCGGATGTGGGTTCGATTCCCACCTGAGTCTGAGCGTAATATTTATTCTTAGATATGTATTATTTCAACATATATTTATTAAAAAAAGGTTTAGGAGTCGGCTATTACCTATAACACAACTATTAAGTTGCTTACCTTAGGAAACGACCGCTTGAATTTGTGAATGTTAAAATATTTAAGATATTTATATTTATTTAACAAAGAAGATATTTATTTGTATTTTTTTTTGTCTAATACCCATATATGAGGAAATTATAAACATTTTAAAGTTCGGGTTCAATTCCCGCTGCATATTTAAAAAAGTAGAGATATTTCATTCGGACTTAGGAAACTATTACATATTAATTTGCAATGCAAATTGTATTGTTAATTTAACAAATTATGAAGCTTTATTTAATGAAGTACCTCTATTCTTTCTTAGGCATATAATCTATCGAATACTATTTTCACACTTCAGCCTGTAATATCCCACTGCTGAGAATAGGCCTCATTCCCCGTGTAGGAGAAGGATCAGAGCTGAGCAGGTTGGCGAATATATTTCCTACTATGAGTAACGATGACTATCAGGTGTACATGATAACACCCGGGACCGGTGGCTTAACATGCTCTCCGAGACGCGGTGGGAAGACCCACGAGGACTAACAACCAGACCAGAAATAAATATTTGTAGAAACACAAATATCACAATTATATAATTTTTAGGCGCTACCGACACGGCACACGCACTATTACACCAGAACTGTCGTCATTGACTATAATTTTATTACTGATTTCATGATCATATACTATTTTTACTGACCTATTATTAAAATCCAGAAATACTACTAATATTATAAGTGCGAAGGTTTGTCAGATGTTTGTTACTCTTTCACACAAAATCTACTGAACTGATTGTAATGAAACTTAGTATTGCTTAGTTTGCTGGAGATCCATAATACAGGCTATTTTTTTCACCATATCCCACAATATGGTTAGGTGTAATTGCAGGAAGTGAATTGAGAAGCAGCTAATATACCTAAATTATACTTATCACCAGATTAAAAAATACATTTATTTTACTTAGAGTCTGTTTCATCAGTTATGGATAACTATTTGACGGATGACGACAGAAATAGACTTTGAGAGCGGGAGGTAGAATAGGACTTGTTTCTTCTCAATTAATAAACTGCAACTTATTTTTATTTACATATTTTTATTTCTATTCTAATTGTGAAATATAAAATTATAAGCAAATAAGTACACTTTTGTAAAACTTTTTTATTTTTACTTTTTATAATCTTTGTCTGTGTAATAAGTATTAAGTGTAAATTTTAAAAATGTGCAACGTTTTACAAACGGCGCATACGATTAAGTACTATACTGATACCTGTGAAGTGTTTTTATGTAAACATGTTTAATAATTATATTTTCGTAATTAGTTTTCAATATTACGTTTTTTATTTCAACATGTATGTTTGTAAAGGTGAGTTAGCCTAAAATATATTATAAATATGATGTTAAGTGAGCTTTTGTTAAACAATTTGTCAACTTACATGATTTAATAAAGACATTTAAAAATCAATAAATCAAATCAATAAACTGCAAGTTTTTGATATTTAATAGTTGCAAATAGAAATATCCTATGGTAAAAAAAAAAAAAAAATAATGAATCAAACACCTTTTACTGTCTGATACTGTCATTCATCAAATAGCGTTATCACAACTGGTGGAACAGGCCCTTAACAACTAATTGTTACATTAATTATAAGCGATAATTAGAGTTAATTAGCAAGTTCAATGAATTGGTAACAATTACGTTTCAAAGTGAGTTTCAGACTGGTCTTGTTTTTGTACAGAGTTTAAAAGTGTTTATACAATTTTTAACTTGAATTATTGCAAAAATTGTACTTTCGTCCTCTCCCAACCAGTTGGGGAGTTCATTGCCCTAAGGATATTACTACTAAAATTTTAAATTGATGTAGTTTCTTTGTCACGCTTACGTCATTTCCTTCGGTGCGAAAGAGTCGAGTGCCGAAATAAATTGTTTGAGCATTGAATGCCGCTTAAAATTGGTCTCTTATTGAAGTCCCAATGGTTCAAACATTAAGGCAGGTTGTGTGAAGTCACAATAGTTGTCGTAGGCTTAGAATGTTAATGGATAGTTTCAAATTATTTTTTATTAAAACAAAAATAAGATTTTGTCGTTAATCAAGACACTTTATTTACATATAAATATTAAATTTCTAGATATACCCGTGCGAATAATTCGCATTAAATACTTATAATAACTATCACTTCACAAAATTACAAAAAAGTATTTATACGTGAGTAGTTTTGAAATTGGACAAAAAATTTACCGACCGTCAATCATCTTGACATTGTTTCAAAATTAAAACCGTCATATACCTATATAATTTTAGTATTAATTAATTTGCAAAAACAAAAGTAATAATATTTTTTTTTAAGTTGTGGATGTCGGTAGAGCTTGCTCTACCTCTTGATCTATAAAATGATATAGGTATATAAATTATGTGGAGTAATTGTGAGTTTTTTTCGAAAAAGGAAGGCAAACATTTTTAAGCTTAGCGTATTAACAATAATTATGATTATTTTTATTTAACTATAATATTTTAAATGATAAATATCAGAATTTGAGTTAAATATTTATTTGAATTTTTATCAATAAATTTGACAATAAAACAACAAGAAAACAAAATATCTTAAATCTAATGGAAAGATACTTACGTGTTGCAATTATATACCAATTTTATTAAAAAAAAAAATAAAAAGCAAATTCCAAAATTCGAGTATTTTTCTTACTATTTTTGATTAGCTTAATGTTGAGAGAGCCATCTACGGTGTAACTTGAATATTATCTCATGTTGAAGTGTAAATTCAGCAGTAAGTACGGCTCGAAGGTTTACTATGTATATTTGTTAAGAAGTTTCTCGTTAGAGGGCGTTGTTTTGAAAAAACCGTAAGGAAAAACGGAAATCTATACAAAATAGAATTGAAGTGTCTGTTTGTAATATTAAAGTAACTGCTTTTTACTAACTTAAATGCTTATATATGTAAACATGGTACATATACCAAAATGACATTTTTATAATTTTTGTCTAGCTGTCTGCTTGCCTATTTGTTCCGGCTAATCTCTGAAATGCCTGGACCGATTTTGACGGGACTTTCACTGGCATTGGTGCAGTAAGAAGTAATATAGGCTACTTTTATTTTAGAACTTTATTTATTTTTTAACTCTGTGAACTGAACAATAACTATTTTATTAAATCCCACACGGACAAAGTCGCGGGCACGGCTAGTTTCTTAAATAGAAATAATGTTTCTTTTTTTTTATTGATAATCAATTAAAAACAAAAAAGGTTTAATGGAATACAAATGTTTGTGTGACAGATTTTAAGCAGTTGCAAAGAAATTGACAGATAGACACAGCAGGAAATATCTTGTACAAAATTTTGAGCAGCCTTACCGGGAAAGTACCATAATCATACCATCAGGCCTATGCATCCAGGAGAACCGTACTTTTTTCGTTACTGTAGTGGTATAAAAAAAACAAAACTTTTTAGTTCTGCGCTTCAAATTTATCGAAGAATTATTTTCTTTTAAATTATACTTATTGTTATGTTTTGCATGTATTTATAAAAATAAATATGTTAATGTTAATTTTTCTTGTAATATTTAAAAGATAAGATTATATAAATTTATAGATAAGTTCGCCCATGCCAAATTTATTTGTAAATATAATTTTTACTTGTTTCTTTTTTTTAACTGCAATAAAGAATATATAAATTTATAACATAAATCATAAAAATAAACTCATATCTGTTTATACATTAGAAGTAAATACAAATTTTAAAGAACATGAACCAATAATTGATCTGAAGAATTAATTTTGTAATGTGTAAGCTTGGTAAGAGTGGTTTAATTTGAACTGGAGACTGTGTGTGAGGGGTTGTAACCATTTAACGACCAAGGTATTTGATTATATTATTTGAAAAAAAAATTTAGACTTTCATGACAATAAGAATAGTGAACTGTAGATTTGTGATAGTAGGAGTGGGCAATATTGTTACATATTCCTTATTGTTGAGATTTCTTAAATTAATTTTGCAAGATTTATAAACTAAACCCCTTCTTTATAAAAAATAAGAGTAAATAAATGTAATTATGAAAACGATTACTTCCAAAACTTTTTCGTTTATCGGTTCTAGTCCACATTATTTCCAAAATACGTGTTAAGATATCAGTAGAACTCAATGGTACTCACAACATACAAAAAGTTACTGATAAAATAAATAATGATAAACGTCATAACTATGATGGCTATCCTAACTTACAAATAAGTTTACGTTAATACTCGCACTTATTTTTTCATTCTATTATTTTATTCAGCAGCCCGGACAGACTTTGATCTGTCAAAAGTTAATAGTAAAAATTAAATTTGTCCATGCAATTTGTTTTTAATTTTTTTTGAAAGTATTAAATCCTTCCGTAGGCCTTAAGGAACATTTAAAAAAAATCCGAATTGGTCAAGCCATTCTCGAGTTATGCGCTTAGCAACTTGGTAAAAACTAGCTTTTTACTCAGCACTTTCTACGCATTGATTCACATGAATGACAACAGCAGTCGATATTAAAGAAATATATTTCGTTACGATTTCACTACAATCGATACTAATATTATAAAGATGTAGAGTTTGTTTGTTTGTTTGCTTGAACGCGCTTATCTCAGGAACAACTGGTTCGATTTGAAAAATTATTTCAGTGTTAGATAGCTCATTTATGAAGGAAGGCTATAGGCTATATATCATCAAAAATAAATACTAATAGGAGCGGAATTCACGCGGAGTCGCGGGCGTCTACGCGGCTTATCTAGATGAAACCTGCACTAGATATTCACTCAGATCTTTAGGGTTACAACTATTAGAACAACAAGAAAAGTTCACAAGAAAAGGGCATCTAAAACCAAGAAAGACAATAAGAAATAAAGACCTTCAATTTGTTTTTCTATTTGTATGTGTTACTCGTACATATCGTAGATAATAATTATCTCTTTAAATATGATAGTATTATTAATTAAGTATGAAAATCAAGTATGGAAACAGAGTAATGTTAAAATTTTATATGTTTCTTAATAGTGTGAAGTAATTTTTTATTTATAAAACAGACAAATAATAATTATACTTCATATAAAACTAGCGGGTTCTGGGACTTCGTTCGCGTGGAATTTGACAAAAAAATTAGATAAAAGCAGAGTTATAAAATAAATAAATTTCTAGAATAAAAGTAGCCTAAGTTACTTCTTATTACATCAGCAATCTGCCAGTGGAAGACCCGTCAAAATTGGACCAGCTACTTCAGAGATTAGCCGGAACAAACAAACAGACAGACAGACAGACAAAAATTGTAAAAAATGTTATTTTGGTATATATATACCGTGTATACTTCCATATGCATTTAATAAAAAGCGGTTATTTTAATATTACAAAAAGACACTCCAATTTCATTTATTTGTAATTTAAATTTTGAATGACGTATATCTTATAATGAAAAAGTTCAATTCACAAAGGAATTCTGAAATAAAAATGTTTCAGTCCAAAATTAAAATTGGTACCGTCGCTAAGTTCATTCTTACATACAAAGTATTATTTACTGACGCTCACAAACGCCTGGCCGCCACACCAAAAGAAAAAGTATACAAAAATATACAAAAAGCTTTCCTAAGAATAAGCAGGACGGAGTACGGATCTTATTTTTCTCGCGGACTTTTCAGTCGCTCTCGGGTGGAAAGAGGTGGGCAAATGGTGGGGGATCCCACCACCCACTGCAATAATACTGCGTCACTATTTTGCGCCATTACCTACACTCGCTTCCTATTCTATAAGTAGCGTGGTCTGTAGAATGTAAAATTCTACGTATTGTACATATAAATATTAAAAAAAAAAAATATTAGGATTCTGATATGATTGATGTAAATAAAAATAAACATTTGAAGTTGCCACGACAATATGTCAAATTGTATTTATGTATGTATCTATGAACGTATGTCAATATGTTTTTGATTAAAAGAAGAGGGATATTTTGTTTATCATTCATAATAATTATGACGATTCATTATTTATATTATGATTGCAAGATAATAATTAAATTATAACAATTACACTTTATTTAGTAAATAAAATTTAAATTGTAAAAACTAAATTAATTAAATGTTTTAATATACAGTTTCATACAAAATATGATTGTTTATAATATAACACTAAACAAGTAATTCTATGAATAGAAAAAGTTACAGCACAGGTGTAAGTTACGTTCTAAGTCTTAAAGATTCAAATACATAGCGTTATGTGGAGCACTCCTTTATACATAGTGCTGAATGCGAGACCGTTCCAACTTTTACATTGCTACCTCAGCATTGAATTAGACTGGATACATAAAAATATTTGCTAGTCAAGACGTTTCGAGAATGTTCTTCATTACTTTTATTAATTATTTAAATTCAGTAGCTAATACATTCGTTTTCGTACAAAAAATGCAAGTATGAATATTCGTTTGTAGTAACGAACGAAACATTTTGTTTTTGAAATTGAACGCTAAGTTGATTGCTATTTTGTTTTTAAGGAAAATTTCAATATTATAATTTTTCATTTATTTGCAGAGTAATATTGCAATAATTTAATTAAATAGTAGAAGTAGCGATAGATAAAGGGAAAATAAAAGCTAAAAATTAGAATAGTAGTTCTAAAAATATATAAATATCATAGAACACACACACGGTCGTCTGTTCCTATGGTAAGCAACTTAATGCTTGTGTTACAGGTAACAGCCGACTGTTATAACTATATTTTTTTTTGATAAATATACATAGAAATAATACATATATAAATATATAAGTACAAATATTATATTACACCCAGACTCAGGCGGGAATCGAACCTGCATCCCGCGGCACAGAAGGCAGGGCCACTACAAACTGCGCCAACGGGTTATTCAAAGATATTAAATATTGATATTTTTTTCATTCTCTTAAATTTATGTAAAATAATTATATTAAAATGAACATTGCACTTTCGTGTAATAATTTCAACGCGATTCTAACGTTTGATGTGAAAACGACGCAGCAAGCGATAATTTAACGAAACTATGCATCGTCTAACAACAGCGCGGGAACACGTATTATTGACAATCGATACATGCAGCCACAATACGAGCACTCCATCGTAACGGTGCTAACCGTATTCAAAGTGTTTAATTTCATCACAAAATACTATAAATATTCTAATAATATTTATCAAATAAAAAATTTATTATACAAAAAACGAGTGTTCTTAAACACACGATTAAAATAAAATTTCTTTAGCTCCAAGTAAACTTATATCTTCCTTTCAACTTCCGTTCGCCTCGTCCGGTCACACTCTTCGTAACGCTCTCGTCACACATTCACCAGCTCACTTCCGAGTTAAGCATGCATAAAAAAGTTTTACTTCAAAAAAAATTAACATCTTGACGAATTAGAATATCATTATTTTTATAACAAATATAGGTCAGTCGTCAGTAGAGAAATATAAGGTAATGTTTTAATTATACATTGTTTTATTGGCAAGTTATTATATAATAGGTTACTGTTTTTATTTTTTGCTAAGAATCATTAGGAAAACAATTATTTTACAAATAACAAATTTAGACTACAATGAAAATCCATTAGTTCCGTTAATATATAATTACCATGTGTACCAACCAAAATATTCATGATATTATATGAGCGTAAAATATTATTAGAACAGTGTGTTCAATGTTCTAATATATATTATAAATAACTGATTCAGGAATTCAATTAACAACGAGGTAATATTTACAGAATAATATGGAAACAACTGGCGGCTGTATAAAAGCTCAAACAAGAGTCAAACAATGTTAAGCTTTAATAAAACTCCATGAATAGTTATACATTGACTGGAAATGTAACTATCTGCTCAGAGGACATCTAAGCATACCGCTGCAGATATAGGCTTGCGAGACAAAGTATTTACCACTCGACTAGTTCAAAAACAATTAAAAGTAACTGCGTGGCATCCAATGCGTGTCTATACGGGCTGTTACTTGTTTCCTCGTTAAGAAAAGGCAATGGATCGGTAGTAGATTGGAGTATTCGTCGGTAGTAGTTGATAGGTGAATCTCGTTTGGTGTGGGTGTGAGTCGACGGTCCTTTGATTCCGGCGAGATTAAACGTGCGGCAGACGGTGGCGCCTCTATCGATTGTTGTTGTAATTACAACGCTATCCTCGCCCAGTCGCAAATGAAATTGTTCGGGACACAGTCTGCTATGGATGCCTGTATGTTATTGTAGTTGTCAAGCGAAAACGTCGCTTATTTCAACCATATGTTGTTGGGGCTCTGAGTTTGTATGTTTAGATGTATGACAGTGGTCTGTAATTGAATTACTGGGTTGGTCAAAGTCATCTATTTCGTGCCGCGCGAGATAGGTAGCGCCAGGTGTTTTCGTTGCATTTATTGTTTAAGTTTACAATATTAAATACTATGGAACGTATATTAAATAACACAAATATTTTCAAATATGCATAACGAAAGACTAAAAAAATAAACCAATTTCTACCAATGAAACGAATCGCTTGATTACATATTTAGAAGCTCTTAAAGTCCTTAGTTTTCTTAGGTTTATACTAAGTATAACTTTGATACAATACAATTTTTTACAGATTTTGAAGTGAAACTTTTTTAGGTGCATGAGGGTAAAATTTTTACGGATGTTTTGGTGAAATGGCAACGTTTTTGTCAATGGTGTTGGAACGGAAATCTAACGCTTTAGATTTGTATAAATATAAAAGAGACTTAAAAATAAGGTTGCTAAAAAAGTTTCACTTCTGGCATGGGTATTTTGTACGCAAGCACTTTTTTTTTAATTATTAACCCTTTTATTATACTTTGTTTATTTTTTGTCTGTAAGAGCCAAAAACAGAACTCATTTATAAAATTTATGAATTAATAACGTAGCTCTTTGTGAGATTTTAAATACACGAAAGTATTGGCATTTTACTATAGCCTTTTCAATTAGAGTCTTATTAGATTACGCTGACATTGTTTATATCGATTTATCTGAACAACTGTTAAACAAATTGGAACGATTACAAAACATATGTATTCGCTTTATATTCGGGTTGCGCAAATTTGAACATATATCTCAATATCGACAACAGTTGGGTTGGCTACCAATTAGACAGCGACGAAATGTGCATGCCCTCTCTTTATTGTTCAATATCCTTTATCACCCTCACACACCCCCTTATCTTAAGGAAAGGTTTAGTTTTTTAGGACATGACACTGAATGTCACTTGCGTTCCCGTAGTAATAACTTGCTTGTGGTACCTCTTTGTCGCTCTAATGCTTATGGTAACTCCTTCACTACTAAAGTGATCAAACTTTGGAATTCCCTACCCAATAACATCCGTCAAGCAGAGTCTATAAATATTTTTAAGAATCGTTTGCACAAATACTACTTAACTCTTACATAGTTTTAATTATGTATATGTTTCTATTGGTATATTGTTTTTATTTGTATGTTTGTATAAATATAGTATGTATGTGTTTACATATGTGTTTATATGTTTATGTAGATATATACCGTTTAAATGTATTGTAATTAATTTAATTATATGTGCTAAACTTGCGTTGTCGATTGCGCACTACTACCGACATATTTTTCTTAGACTACTTTTATTAAAGGTTGCCTGGAAGAGATCGCTTTAAGCGATAAGGCCGCCTTTGCATACATTATTTGTTTTTGTATCAAATCGTTCTAAAATGTATCTTCTTTTTTGTGTGTGCAATAAAGTTTAATAAATAAATAAAAATAAATAGAGTCCAAGAAAAAGAAGAAAAATATTTTAAAAATTAAAAAAAACAACCAATAATATTTTGGTCTTCAAAAAACAATTACTTTGAAAACACCAATTTGATTTTGTAACTAAAACATAAAAATATAGTTTCTAAATAATAAACGAATTGTGGAAATGGAGCAGTTACGTCTGCGCAGTTAGGCTTAAGCGGCCACAAATCCACATTCGAATTCAAAAAACGAATGGGAACAGAGAGAGCAATCCAATAAAACATTCGTAGCCCCAAACGTAGATATGTCTACGTGACGTAGACGCCTACCATTCACGCATGCGTATAGCACTTGTACAGAACAAACGGACAGTGCCAATTTCAATCGTAGAAAAAAATAACCAATTCGAAATGGAGAAGGCTTTGCGGCGACCAATGGGAGCGCTTACAGTCGTCATGCCGACTGTGTGGGCGGGGCGAATGATATCTAGCATTGGAATGTGCCTTGTATTTGTTTTGCCGTATCCGAAACCTTTATTGCTCGGTGTTTGAGCCTCTTTCTCCTTGAGGGAGATAGTGGCGGAAACCACAGTTCGCTTTCGAGAAGAGCCATTCACATTATGTACAAGGCTCTACAGTTAACCTTTCTAAAATAGTGTATTTGTAAGTACTACTGTAGGACCTAAAATTGATTTGGGAAAACCATACAGATATACTTAGCACTAAAATTATTTGCATTAATACTATTACGCTGAAATATAAAACGAATAAAGAAAACTGAGTGCCAAATAAGCTCTTAAGAACATTAATACTGTCTTTCCATTTATATATAACAGTGAGTATTGATTTTTCGATAGAGAAAAAACGAAGGCAACGATCTATGCAGATCTGAAGTGCTCTCGGAACATCAGATGGCACCGGGGCAGCCTCCGCAGACAAACGAACGGTGGGGGGACCCCCCACTGGAGGTAGGGAATGGCATAGATTAGCAGCAGCGTCACAGATGTATGAGTACAAATATATTTCATTTCGTTAAAAGCTATATGTACTCGTAATATATATTTGGATAACGGTTACAGCTAAGTTTTAAATCTACACCGATCTATTTTTCGCTGGTTATTATCTACTATCCTGATATCATAACCCTGTGTTCATTATCTCAAAGGCCAAAGTTTTTATTTTTTTTTAAACATATTAACTGAATATTTCCATATGTATTTTTATATTTCTACTTAAATTAAAAATAGTATTAAATAACAAACTATATTGTAATGCGCTGTGTGTACTGTAATAGTTTGCCAATATTGTTGCTGAAAAAAGGTTTCTTCTTCTATGAATAGGAGAAGTCGAGCGAAGTCATAGTGCTACTCGTAAGGAAAATCTGTCTTTTACCTAACGGAGTTAAAGTACAAAAGATCTTTTTAAATTATAAATCAAACGCGCGTTCTAATACAAATCATGTAATGTAATCTATTCATTAATAAATACGCAATTAGGAGACATTATTATAAAATATGTAAATTCATATCTGTAGCACATTATCTTTGGTAATATCGACCCGTCGGCGGCGACTTCCCATTCTCGAAGTAAAACACGGCGGGAAGGAAACCGCGGGATAAACCCCACCACCCCCTCCCGATCTTTACGTTTCAGGAATAAATATTTCAGAGCGTGTGCTTCGGAAGTTAAAGCTATGTATCGCCGGAGCGGTAACAATCCGAGAATGAGAAACGTACTTTTATGTAACTTTCTATCGCTGAAGGCGCTTGTGGTTTTCTTTAGACGTACTGGTACGTGTGTGTGCCAGTATGAGCAAATGTCGATACTAGTACGTTTAATAATATAGTAATAAACTAACACTACCGAAGCAATCTTATGAGAAAAGTTATATTTGAACGAAATTATGTATATAATTACTGGTTTGATTTGAAGTGTTTTTGATAGAAAAATCGGTAAAAAGTTTTTCACACTACCCTAAGACTTCTAGAAGCGGAAAATTAGCCTTAATCGACAAACAATCGGACTAATATAATGTAATATAATACGGTAATAATCATAAAGGTGTTATTAACAATGACGTGAAAATCAAAATACGTCAGAATAAATGTTAATTAGTTACTCGTCGTAGTGAGTGTTTTGTTAGATATATTTTTATAATTTCTATTAAAATTTAAAATACGCGTAAGTTTTTCGTATAAGAATATGTCTATAAAACTATAACTGGCTCAAATCAAATTTTCAAGGACGACAAATTGTGTTTACTATGGTAATACACGCACACACACACACACACACACACACACACACACACACACACACACACACCATCAGTCTATCGCAGTCCACTGCTGGAAATAGGTCTCCACAAGTTCGGGCCAAAAATGGCGTGAACTCATGTGTTTTGCCCATAGTCACCACGCTAGGCAGGCGGGTTGGTGGCTGGTTTAGACGCACCGAAAACGCTGCTGCCCGTCTTCGGCCTGTGTATTTCAAAGCCAGCAATTAGATAGTTATCCCGCCATCGGTCGGCTTTTTAAGTTCTAAGGTTGTAGTGGAACTGTGTTATCCCTTAGTCGCCTCTTACGACACCCACGGGATATGATAATAATAATACGTTTATTTCAGAAAATGTCCATACAATAAATAACAGTATACAAAATAATTAGTAAAAAAACATAGTAAAACTGAAAAACACATAAAAAACAAAAAAACGTAAGAAATGGAAATCAAAATACATGCATATAATTATACCGATTAAATAAAATAGGTATATAATTTTTTTTTCATGTCAATAATTAAGAAATGCCAATATTAAGGAATGTCTACCGATTAAATTCAATAATTAAATAAACAAAAAAAATCCTTATAAATTATTAAAAGCCATAATACAATGTCTAATAAATAAAATAACAATAGATAATATCGCACACCTCGTTTATGAGGAAACAATAGAATAGTATTTTTTGTTGTAATTTTCATTCGTTCTTTTTTATCTTTTGCTACATCAGATATATAAAAAAAAAATATTTAAGAACGAATAAGTACAGTATTTTAGTCGAATAAGAACAGTATTTTAGTCGGTTCATAAAATTAAAAAAAAATTATAGTTTAATTAACGACGTCAATGCGTTTTAATTTATACTATTGGTCGCCCAGTCGTAATTCGACCATATTTAATTTAAATGATAAGTTTGAACATTATTAAGGTTTTGTTGTCAAAGAATTTACTTCTATAATAATAAACAAAAGAGTATATGTCAAATATATGGTAGTGTGTGTAATGTTTTTTTTTTATTGCTTTAATGAATTTTATGCACAATTTTCTCCACCACTTCTTGAATGAACCCTCCATTTAAAGGAACGCAGTTAGGAGTCGAACATCTTATATTTATAATCTCGATTAAAATTATTTGACAAATATTATTTCTTATTTTTGTTCTGTAGTTTTCTCACGTTAGCCGTACATTACGCTAAAAATATGTACAAATTTTAATGAAACAGGGCATGTCAAGGTAAGGCATAGCAGGACATATCTTGCTCAAAATCTGAAGCAGCCCGATCGGGAAAGTACCTCATCCTTACAAACATAGTTAAGTAATATTGCATTCAAGTAGTGTTGTATTCATTAAAGTAGCTAAAGTTCCAGCAGAAGAGAGAGAGAGAGAGGGAGAGTAGGGTCAGCAGGGCGCTTACAATGGCTCTAGTGTTCCAGGCGTCTATAGGATACGGTATCCGTTTACCATCAGACGGACTGTATATACTCGTAGGTTTCTTTGTTGGCATTGACCTAGTCATATTAAAAAGTCCAGGATATTTTTTTCCACGCTGTTTGTCTTAAAAGGTAGGGATGGATGAAAATCAGAATTTTTTTTTAGATATAAATCATTAACGAGTAGTTCGATTTCATTTACATCCCTTATTGATTATACGTTGTTCTGAGTTTTGTCTAAAGTTTTCAGACTAACATTTATTGTTAGTTTAAGGTCCAAACAACCCGGAAGGTACAAGTTTCAACTTCTTCTTAAATGGGCGCATTAAAGTCACGAATGAAGTCAAAGGTATAGGTAGTATTAAGAAATAGCACAAAATTATATTTAAAAAAAAGTAACTGTGCTATAATATAACACATTTTTTGCTCGTATTTGCAAACTTTAAGGGATTTTGTTATTTAAACTATATAAGTATAAAAAAAGTAGAACTTAAAATCTCGCTATTTATAATAAATTAGATTAAAATTTATCTTTTACCCTCTATGATAAGGATCGTAAAAATATTAAATCTCCCTAATAATCTCTAATATAAATATAGACTCTATCAAAAATAGTACTTCTCTATTGCTCTCTCAATTCTATTACTTAAAAAGGCACATGTACGCACTACCGCACATTCAACAATGTAATTGTCTTTGTCATCGAATAACCTTTTTTAATTTAGCTTAGTTCTTGTGATATTCCTGTTTTGCATACACCCAAAATTTCCGTACTGTACATAATGACGTCTGTAGAGTTAGATTGATTTTTATTGGGTGACCTTCCCATGTATGTTATCTCTCTTACTGACATATAGACTGTGCAGATCGTTATACAGTATAAAACAAAGTCGCTTTCTGCTATCTGTATGCTTAGATCTTTAAAACTACCTACGCAACGGATTTTGATGTGGTTTCCTTTAGTAAATAGAGTGATTCCAGAGAAAGGTTTATATGTATAATACATGCATAATATAGTAGAGGAACACCGGTAGTTTTTGCAACCGTGCGACAAATATTTATTATTTTTTAAGGTGGTATCCCTTACTAATATTTTAAATGTAAAGTAATGTAACTTGGAGGGATTAGAAGTATCTTAGGATCCTTTTATTTAAAAAAATCAATGTGAGTGAAGCCGCGGGTAAAAGCTAGTGTTTTATATTTATATATAACTAGTTGTAGGTACCCTGCGCACGTTGCTATGCTTTTTTTAATTTTTTTTGGTGGTACCATATCCAGAAACCTTTGTGGGTTCATGCACAACACTTTGCTGAAGATGACATAGATGATAGATAACATGATCAAACACATAGTTTACGATTCTATAAAGGACATACAGACAAACATTCATTTTTATATACATAGATAAATTAAATATTATTTAGGGCAAAAGATTATATAAAAACAATGATATCACTTTCGTTGTCAGTCCGGCCGGATCATGTTGTACTCAAACCGGATTGATCAAACTATAATAACCTAACTTTTCTTATTCATTGCAACATTAGTAGACCATTAATGAAGATTAAAAAACAGTACACACTTTAAAAAAAATTAATACTAGTTTGAGATAAATTTTAAAAAAGAAAAGAGAATGAGAATTTTATAACAAATTTTATACCAAACGAAAAGCAATATTAAAATCAACTTCTGTTACAGCTACAAATGTAGCTGTGGTAAGCATTTCTCAGCTTCTACATTTGTCAAATTAAATCGAGTTCCTTCATTAAAAAGACGATTCGTTTTAATCACGAACAGTTTAATTTCGAACTCGTCTTATTAACATGCGGTGAGACGGACCAAAGAGATGGATTTGTTATTTTTGGAACGAAGTTCCTTACGGCAGGCTTGACATTTAGCTGGGCGATCGAACTGAAAAAATGTGATACTAAAACCGTAAGAAAACTAGGTACTGTGTACTGTGTGTGTGTGTGTGGTGAAGGTACTGTGTGGCTACGGTACTAAAGAATATAGCCACCCCTTCTCTTCCCGTGGGTGTCGTAAGAGGCGACTAAGGGATAACACAGTTCCGCTACCATCTTGGAATTTAAAAAGCCGACCGGTGGCGGGATAACCATCCAACTGCTGGCTTTGAAATACACAGGTCGAAGACGGGCAGCAGCGTCTTCAGTGCGACAAAGCCAGCCCTGCGGTCACCAACCCGCCTGCCCAGCGTGGTGACTATGGGCAAAACACATGAGTTCACGTTATTTTTGGCGTAAACTTGTGGAGGCCTATGTCCAGCAGTGGACTGTATAGGCTGTAATGAAGAAAAATATATAACGGAAGTGACGTAATATCAGTCACACGACTGTATAATCAGACATTTGTAAAACTAAATTATTACTACTAAACTTTTTTAAAAATTGTTTATGTAATTTTATCCTGTCGACAAAAATAATTAAAGACACATGTTTTTTATTGCACTTCATAGTTTAAATTATTATTATTATTATTGTGTTTGATTTATTTTATTTTACGGTATTTGTTATTTTCTAAAATACTTATTTTCCTGAATACTTTTATGTACTTAATTAAAAACCAATCAACAAAATTTAAAAAAAAATCAAGAACTAGAAAATATATATAAAATTCAACATTTTTTTTTTCAAATTGTGTTGCTTCTATACTATCCGAAGGAACTTCGTTCCTACCTGGTGTCCCATGACATATTTTTTTTTGTAATGTTTAATTTCTTTTTCTTCTCTATTTTCTCTTTCACGAGTTTCACGCTATCTGTCGAGTTATTATTTGGTTAAATATATGTCTTATTTTCCAGTTTTAGTTGCATGTCCTTTTCTTTTACATAGTAAATTTATTAGCATATTACGAATGTGCAGCTTCAGATACGGCTAAACATATGAAATTTTACGGGTGTGATAGTATGGTTACAGATATTAAACTATTTCGAATTACCCTTCAATTTCATGAACAGATATTCAATTTGATAAAGAAAAATTGATAAAGAAATGGCAAAGTACTTATTTTACGTATAATAAATAGTACTTTACTAACTTTGCTTACTACGTATTAGTTTCTGTTACAAATTCTGAATAATCTATGTAAAAAAAAACAGCGATGAACCCTACAATGATTTAGGTGCAAAATTGACTTACTTTATGAAAATAATGAACCCGCACGAACTTATGTTATTTAACTGGGAAAAATAGAGAACAAATAAACGCTTCACACTCAACGCCCCCCAGTAGGTTTTCCTCTTGTGTCGGGAGTCCGGAAACACACACAATACACAAGCATAAACGCCCAGACCACGACAAATATTTGTATGGCCAATATAAATGTCTGTCGTGAGCGGGGATCGAACCCGCGACCGCTAGTGCAAAAGCCAGTGACCGCTGAGCTAAATCGAACAGCTTGTATTATTTAAATTAGCTCCGAATAAATTGATAAAAACCGATAAAAAATTATTTAAAATATTATATGGGTGTATGTTACGGCTACAAATAGATTTTTAATCGGATATTCGATAGTTTCGGTTACGGTTGCGAGTTAGTACTTGTTGGTGTTCTGCAAGCTTCCTTTCACAATAAGTCAAGTAACTTCAATGTTGTTTCAGCTAAAAATCAGCAGAATACTTGAATAACTTCACCATAACGCATCTATAACTAATTTGAATGGTTGAAAACTATCAATCAAGTATCTAGGCGTCAAAGGACTCGTACACTGAAAAACCACACTATCTTTAAATAGAGTGGTTATTTTCCCAAAAAATATCATCAGATCCTGTAAGTACTTAACTGATGCCGGATCCGTCGAACTACCGGATAAGGTTTTCTGGATTGCAGACCCGATAACCTATTGACGTTTTTTTTTGCTTATATTACATAGAATTAAAATTTTGATTTTGATACCCTAAACAAACTAACTCAAGTCGCGGGCGTTACTTACGGATATAAGAAACGTAATGAAAATCGAAAAATAATATATGATATGTTATGTTAACTACGGTTTACTTTCTATTACTTGTATATTATATTATGGTATTTCATTGCCTTTATTTATTTAATATAACAATTTTATATAACTATACCATAAGATTATACATGAGATATTCAACGAAGAATTGAATTGAATATTATTAAAACATTGTCGTACGTAAACTTTAGTTTTCCATTTTCAAAATTATGATATCATTAGCTTAATGTAAATTAATTAATTAGTCATCAAATTGTTAAAAAGATTTTAATCATGAAAATAATAGGGTCGTCAAGAAATAGATCGTGTGAAAATAGAAATAGATTGAGCGATTGTGTAATCGCCATAGTTGTGGCCTTATGGGCAAGCTATGAAACTCTTTAAAGCTTAATTATTAGAGGAAAGACAGTAATCAAAAAATATATAATAAATGTCTAGACTAAATTAGTAAGCATTTTAAAAAAAATTTAATTGATTAGCAGAAAAATTCGTCTTATCATTGCACCGAGAAAAAATATTTATTTATCTAAGAGTAATTTGAAGTAAAACGGATCATATCATTTATTTTTCTAACGAACCATGACAAGATTTGTATTTAAATTTCGTTCGTTTCGTAATTAATTTTTTTAATAAATTATGAAAGTTAAATAAATTTAAAATTACAAACAGAATATAAATTATGTACTTACCGCTTTCGAAGACAGGGAAATAATGTCTAAAAATATACGTAAACTGCGTTATAAATGAATTACTATGATTGAATATTTTTATCGTAAGAACGTAGGTATTACGCAGCGAATCTGATTACGTCTGTAGTCAATGCCATATAACCAATTAGTAATGGCCGAGATGCAATGACTCGCTATCGAGTCATCTGTTACGTTATTTTCCGAGGATCTTATAACAGTTCACCTCATTTAATGGGAATATATACTGTCTATATTGATGCTAATATAATTGCGATGTTAACCCTTTCTAACCGTCACGATTCTTTTCTAGGCTTAAGAATCAAATTTAATGAAATTCAGTATAGTTGTATCGTATCTTTAAAAATGTAGCTTATATTTTGTCACGAAAAAGAAACACATTTGGGATGAAACGAGGGATAAAAATTTGTTTGTTAAATAAATAATGTCTGAAAAATTTTTATATTCAGACTCTTATGAAAAGTTTTCTAAACGTCGCTTTCGTCATTACAAAATAGAAATAAAAAGAAAAGTTATTAATTATATAGTTATGTATCCATTTGAGCTATTGAAGTAAAACTTCTTTTTGTACGCTGGACTTGGGGAGTGAGCTGGTGAATGCGTGACGAGAGTATAACGAAAAGTATGATCGGGCGAGGCTAACGGAAGTTGAGAGGGAGGTATAAGTTAGTGATAATAGAAAGTGAGAGAATTACGTTTCGTATATTACTGTAGGAGCTAAAAAAATTGTACGCCAGTCGTGAGGTGTGGAATCAGACTCGTTTTTTTAAATTATGTTAGCTATTTCTTTATACATTTTATTCATTGATACTTTTTAGTACATTCTAGTAACACAAGTTATCTATATTTCATTAAAGGGAAACATCATTGAAAAGTACGCTATCCTCTTAATCAATTACAATTTGTTTACACTGAGCAAAATTTCATTTGTTCCGATTATGTTTACAAATAGCAAAATAATAATTTTTTACTTATGGCTGTAGTTTATTTTTTCATTGTTATTTAAATTTGGGCTCCATTATGTACTTGATTGTTACGCTACAAACGATACGAAATAAAATGAAATAATATTAATGATACGGTATCTTTATTTTTTATTTTTCAGAATGTATATCGTAGATCTTTTAACGTATAAATATTTTAAATGAAAAATAATACCTGAAATCGTAATAACACGGTACTAAAATACAGATGTGCTATAGTCCATAATAAAATCCTATCATAATCTGTAGTTAGTCAAACTAGCGTTAATATTATAATATTAATGCTAGTTACATTTAAATATATTACATAATAATCACAATACCAAGTTAAAGTAACAACACACGTATCCAATTTCAACACTAGTGACTGCTAATCCAATTCTATACCTATAGGATTTAGGTCAAAGTGTGACAAAAGTAGGTCGCAACTAGTGTTCAAGAGGCCCTACAGAGTTATAAAGTTTACAATCGATAATAAACCAGCTCACAAACCTAATGGGCAACTTCTGTGTGAGCAGAGAAAACTTGAAAACAGGTGTAAACGGTACGATACGAACAAGGTACGTACAAACTATTGTTCTATACAAATTTATAGTTAATAACTATATACGCGTAGAAAATATCGTAAGAAGTATGTTCCAGGACTGATTATAAAAAAAAAATAGAAAGTATAATTTTTTATAAGTAAAGTCTAATTTAAAAATTATATTTATTACTAGCATTATTGTAAACATGTTAAACATGATTTGATGTTATGGTATAATTATTACTTTACGATAACATTTAGTGCTATTTTGTGAAAAAGACCGATTATTTAATATTGAGAATTATTTTAAAGAAATATTAGAGCTTATTCAGGTGTGTGACAACAGTATAGATTGACGAATGTAACGTGTTCCAACATTTCTCTCGAGACATACTAAACAATTTACCAAACTTAGCATATCAAAAACCAGTCGTGTAGCTTTAACTTAAACCTAGGATGTTGGTTTCAATCTACATGAACGTTGAACTATCTCGACTTTGTAAGTAGTTAGTTATAATCATTACAGTATTAATTTCAAATTATATTCAAGTTACGTATAGAGATAGTAATGACGCGACGTGTATACATAGTGTATCTTTACCGTGTAGAGCATTTCCTCTCTCGAATATTGCTGAGTCGTATTTAGTACGCATACAGTGAACACTATAAATTATGCAAAAGCTCCACCGGTACGAGATCATTGAGTGTATGAGGCCAATGCGCAATGCCTCTTAATTCTATATTAGCCTTTCGTCACTAGAGCCCTTCATAAACTATTCAGCGTACTTTTATTTTATAATCGGTGTATAAAATATTAGTAAAGTTGAAACTTAGGCGAAGTTGAAGTATGTCTTGTCTTCATCTTCTTACTAAATAAAAGTGTTATACGCGTGTACCTATATGTTGTTTATAATTTCTACAGTTATTATAATGCGTATTGCATTAGACAATCATTTACGGTCATACTCTTAGCGATCAAATTAATAAACAAACTTTTCAATTTTTTTCAGTATTGGTATAGTGTTAAAAAAATACAAAATTATTCAAAAAACTAATTGACTTTAATTTTGGTGATATCGTTATTTATTATTTTTATTATATATGTGGGATGACCAAATATATTAGCTATGCCCGCGACTTCTCATGGAATTTAACAAAAAAGTTATTGTTTAGTTCGCAAAGTTATAAAATAAATACATTTCTGAAATAAAAGTAACCTAAGTTACTCCTTATTACATCAGCTACCTGCCAGTGAAAGTTCCGTCAAGATCGGTTCAGCCGTTTCAGAGATTAGCCGGAACAAACAGACAGACAGAGAGACAAAAATTGTAAAAAATGTTGTTTAATGTTTGTCATATGTACCGTGTATACATCCATATGCATTTAGTAAAAAGCGGTTATTTTAAGATCACAAACAGACACTCCAATTTTATTTATTAGTAGGTATAGATTTTACAAATTATTGTATGTACTAGAATTATGTACAAATATCTTTCGTTGAAAATTTTAATTACTGATATATTTTGCGAAATAAACGAAATTAAAATAATAACTTTCAGCTTTGAAAAAAGTCGGCATTACGAAGACTTTCATTTTTATCCGACTTCAAAAAAGGAGGAGGTTCTATATTCGACTGTATTTTTTTATGTAGACCGATTTCGATGATTATTTTTTTAATCGAAAGGTAGTGCTTGTCATGTAGTCCATTTTTAATTTTACCGATATCTATCGAGGACTTTTTGAGTTATCTCTAATAATGCGTATTTACTTGACTATTTTATCGTCCATTTAAGTTGTATTATACCTTCCAACTTTGTACTAGAATAACCGATTGTAATAATTCTTGTTTTAATCGAAAGCTGATACTTGTTTTGTGGTTACATTAAATTGATTTTATTAGAAAGAGTTGATTTTGATCGAGATTTGATGACTACTTTTTGAGTAATCTTTGATAACGTGTATTATTAACTTTTTTTTTGCCTACAACCAATAACCGTACGGCTCACCTGATGGTAAGTGATTACCGTAAAAATTAATACTCCTAATCCTCCAGGAACTCTAGTCACCTTACTCACCACAAGATCACAATTGAAAGCAGTATTATTTAGCTGTGATCTCCTGTAAGGTCGAGGTACTTCCCCAGTCGGGCTGCTACATATCTTGAGCAGTATATTTCCTGCTGTGACCTATTTGGTGCATATCTTTGCATTTCTAGAGTAGCTTATTAACTGAACTTAGAGTCGGCAACACGCTTGCGATGCTTCAGCAGACAAGCGCGCCTGCAGGCGCCTATAGCCTACTTATTTGCCGACCTGGTTGTATAAAAAAAAATATTAACCAAATCTGGGTTACATACTATTGTACAGGTTATTATTTACCAGTATATAGAGTTAAGCGACGCATGATCGAAAACTATTGTAACGCAGCGGATTTGGTGCCAGTTACTTGTGTCTTCTTTTTTCTAATATAAGCTAAACTTTGATTGACAAGTCCGTTGGCGCAGTTTGTCGTGACCTTGCTTTCTGCTCTGGGGGGTTGTGTTTTCGATTCCCACCCTGAGTCTAGGTATAATATATACATTTATTTATATGTATGTTTATCGAAAAATAAAGGAATATGTGGCTATATCAGTCGACTGTTATCTATAACATAAGCATTAAGATGCTTACTTTAGGAACAGACGACCGTTTGTATATTGTGTAGATATTTATTTATTTACAAATAGCGGCCGCTAAATTGAACTTATTGTGAACTTAACATTACTTGCTACATAACAATGGGTATATTACCTAAGTTTGTAGTATACCTGCGGTTAGGGTGTATCAATTTTAAAATTGACTGTCGTTTTTGCTACCGTAACTTTTTATTAAGTTGATTTTATTTTTAAATAATTTTTGATGTTTTTTAAGAACGTTTAACCTTATCGCAAAATAAATGTTTTCATTTCATTTTCAGTTTTTTTCATTTATTCATTTATTCACAAATTAAAGGATAAAAAGGAAACGTTAATTAAGAAGGAACAATCAGTATGTATCTCATTATTCAAATTAAATAATTGCATTTGCAATTAATGTCTATTAAACATGAACGATAATATGATGTAATATGAGTCAGTTATTACAAAATTGTATGAAAAACTTATTTAAAAATATCAAATGCGAGTTTTATACCAGTAATTTTGTAGTAGGGGAACACCGGGCAAGATGGGGTAGTTAAGGTTTAAAGCTCCAGAAATCGTAGGGGTTCATGGTTTCATAATCATATTTATTCTTAATCAGGCTTGTAGTTATCAATCTTACATATTAAATTTAAATCAGGAACACAGCACCATAGAATTGTTAATAATATAACAAAATGTAAAATATGACATATCACCCCATCATGCCCGATAGGTCGGGTAAGATGGGGTGGGCCTAATGGGCAAGATGGGGTATAGCCATTCTCTCGACTATTCAGGAGTGCAGAACTCGCAAATGAATGTTGCTTCGGCATCATTATCATCACTCCTGCGCAGCCATAATGTAACCATTTACCACAAGAAGAATAAGCAATCCAACCTTTCTTGGAGTCGAAATATAATCCTGTAGAATGTAGGCAATGAGTGTTTTCGGTTTCAACATCACTATTTTCAGAAGACGACTGTCTAATACGTTTCTTTGAATTATATTTCTTTGTGGCTTTAGTCTTGAAATAGGTTTTGTTTCTCTTCCTTTTTCTGTTTTCGCTCCTTTTTTCTCTGTCTGATTTCCTTGTTTTGCTTTTTTAACTTTTCTGTCACATTTTTTTTTAATAAATTCTTCTAACTTAACTCTTAACAACTTCTGTTTATAGGGTGAAGAGGTTAAAATAGTAGTTTTACCGCGTTTTTTCGTCACTTTTAATGTCTTCTTGGTCACTGGAAGAGGCAATAGTTGCTTTGGGCTGGCTAATGCACTAAATTAGGCCAATAAGAAAATCTAGGGGAAGGCCTCAAATTTAAATATGTGTTAATTTCAGTTGTACTAGTTGTCACAACTGTTGAAGTAACAGGATCTGTAACAACAACTGCAGTGCTCGTTGCTGTTGTTGTAAGAGGTGCTGCCACAGTATCTACAGTTAAAAAAACCGATTTCTATGTCTAGTACATAATCCATCAAGCTCATCCTCTTCTTCTTTTTGCGAAAATACTGGTACCCAAAGGTACCTTTACATTCTTTTTTAGCCTTTTTTACCTTTCATTCCAATGTAGTTTGTGGGACTAAGAAAAATTTTGCAGCCAACCCCATTTCTCGCTTCAAAACAACTTCTATCGCCTTGTTCAGTGCTTCCCTTGACCGTTTTCCTCTTTCTGAGTTTCTTTTATAAACATATATGACTTTTTTTAAATATATACCATGCTAAAACAATATATAAAAAATATAAATAATCAAAATCGTGTCAGGCAATATGGGGTATCAGATACCCCATCTTGCCCGTTGATTCGTTTCAAAATTAATATTCAAACAAAAAAAATGAATAATGTTTTATAACAAAACAAGTTATTACCTGCTACTGCAATGTACTGTAGATAGGATTAACCGAGGTGCCGCTTAAAATTAACCAAATACAAGTTTCATGCACTACGAAACGTACATATAAGAAATTTTAATACGAACAAACGAAATCTATTTTTCGACGATAACTAAAACAAATGAATAGCCGCCGTGTTAGTACTCGTGTGACTAAGAGTTGTCGTGGCGGCCAGTAGCGAGATGGCAGAGCGAATGAGATTGATCAATTTAAATCACCTGAAAAGCCTGATGCCCCGTCTTGCCCACCACCCCGTCTTGCCCGGTGTTCCCCTATATACATTTTTTAATATTATCATAATTTTAAGTGACGCAAAAAGATCACTAAAACTACATAAATCAAAACTTTACTAATAAAATACATTTTCGTGAATAGATAATTCTATATACATTATATATTTCATTTGAATTTTTTTATAGGATTTACAAGCCGTTCATTCTTTTTGCAATTGCGAAAACAGATATTGCGATGGATTAAATTTCTTTATATTTGTTCAAATTTTTTCTGTATTAACCATAAAAACTTCTTTTGTCTATTTTTAGGACCTGTAGCATTCTGTGCCAGTTAACGTTGAGAGTAGAATCTAACTCTTTCTCATATACACACTGACCCGGCGAACTTCAAATCACTATTTTTTTTACTTATATTAAATTTTTCATTTTTTGTTATATCAACATTTCTCTAACAATAGGCATAATAGAAAAAATAAGTTTGGAGCAGTCGTTCGAAATGTATGTGCGTACATACGTTTTTGCGATTCTTTTTTATTTATATAGATTTTATATGCATTTTTGTTATGATGATTATAGCATTTCTACTGCAAAACAGCAAAATTCCTTATAAATTATGTTCATCAAAATAATTAGAAATTATCGAAGTTCAAGATTAGTTTTATTATACAACAGGGTTTCTGTTTTATATTTAATGTATAACAATCTCATTGTTTCTTGAATTGTGATGTAACATGTGTTATAAAAACTGGATTATTTCAAGCAATATTAAGTGGTTTTATGTATTTTGAAACAGTATAACAATTAAAGTTCGATCGGGAAGGATTAGATAACAAAAGTAAGATAATTTTTCCAGTTGATTTTTCAGTAAAACATTATAATATAAATCGTCTGGTCTGTTTATACAATTACGCTAGCCTCCCTCGAGCAACACATATGTAGAAAATGGATAGACAAAACGTTGAAGAATGATCGTGACATGATGCAGCACTTGCAAGGATACAACGCTCAGCCCCTTGTCGTGTTCGGACTAAGCAAAAATTCTAAGATAATTTAGGGTTAAGCCCAAAAAATACCTTAAATTTTTAAGTTGACACTGCGAATACGTTTTTTGAGCATTTCAAATTATAAGCATAAAAATATACAGATGTACATACATCGTATGTTTCTTAAAAATAGATATATAATAAATAAAATCATACGTTTGTATTCACTAAATGTTTGGTTATATCTAATTGTAGATTGGATTAATATCATCGTGATAAAAAAAACACAGATTTATTTTAATAAGGTAATAGAAAATAATGAAATAAAAATATTTACCTTTGTAAATTAAGAATTAAGTTTATATACATAATGTTATAGAAAAAAAGGTACGAAAATCAGTGGCGATGACTTGTCGATTTCACTTTATTCCTAGAGCGAATCCTTCTAATCGAAAAGTCATCTATGTTCCTTTCATACATTTAACTTTAGAAAGAAATCTCGCCATTCTAGCGAAACTATTTGGTCGGACTACCCTTACGTTAGGAAACGCAAACCCTTCCGTGCAATATGATTTGCGTCAGTGGAGATGCGTTTAGGACTGATCATCGGACGGTAACCGAGTGGAAAAAACGCTTCTCATCCGGCAGTTTCGGAAAAACAGTTTAAATGTGAATGATTTTGTATTCCTTAATGTATTTAGAATTACTTTGTATTTGTAAGGCAAATGTTATAGACAGGTGGTTTAAAATGTGATATCAGAGAATTTACGGTGCTTCGTCGATCATTATTTTTAATATATGTTTTTATTAATAATCCGCTACCTTTTAGGCTATTGTGTTTCAAAAGGCGTCAACCGCAAGGTGGGTAATGTTATCATTCCATTAATTACAACAACCGTCCCCCTGCTTTTTAAAAGTAAATTAATCCGATTAAGGGGGGAAATCGAAGAACCCGCTCCATCCGAGTTTATTCAGGCAACTTTCTTACGAATAATTATTTTTTGTAATTAAATCCATCAACACGATTTTTTCCTAATGATTCTCCCACGGGAGAGGGTGGTGGGTAGGTGGGTGTGAGACCTTTATTTTATCGTATTTTCCTAGTTCATAAAAAATGCCACGCACGAAAACGTTGGTATAAACATGGATTAGAATTTCCCGTACCTATATTATTCGATTTTTAAACATGGTCGGTAAAAGAGACGCTATCACAATTTGTTAACGCCACCGTCTACTGTGTAATGAATTTAATTATCAATATGAAATAAAAAAACTGTAAAAATGCGAAGGTTTATGTTAAAAATATTTTTATTATATTGTCGCTATTTAGATATTCCAATATATTTATTTACAACAGTTTCGGAACATCCCTATTTAGTACAGCATCCCACCCCAGCCGTGGTGTTAATGATATCTCGCTTTTAAAGGGCACATCATTTACTTACTTTTAAGAAAATTAATTGAAATGAGTTCTGACGATGAAAAGATGCTTATACAAAAGAGAAAGGTGGCCGCTAGGTGTCGTTCGGAGATAACTTGTTCGACTTTAATTATTTTGTGGCAAAGAATTCTGTTCACTTTGAAATTTTAGCTGTATTCATTCATTTTCACAATTATGACTTCGATTAATTATGAATATAAAGCAGTATAAATTAGATTAGGTAAGTTAAAAGGCTTCCGTATTCATTTGATAGAAAAAAAGTCTGTAAATACCTAAGTTTAAATCAATACATTTAAAATGAATTAAAAAAGCACTTCGGGAAAGAAATGCCTAGTCAGTACATTCGTATAAATAATGAAGTTATGTATGTTCAGTAACACTGACATATGTGTAGAACATAAAATTAAAAGTGCACTGAAGTTTTTTCAAATGGTTTCAGCGGTTACTGTAAAATTATTCCGTTCCGATAGGATTTATCAGCAAGATATCAGCATAATACGAGGGCTTACAGCCTGTTTTATTTCAACTAATTAATTTCTAAATTCCTGGGTTGCGATAAGAAATATATATAAAGACTACATAGCTTACTATAAAATTTATTTCACTTACCTACTTGAGAAATATTTGTAACGAAAATATATTTGTGTCTTTGACATTTAGTATCGAATATTATAACATAAACAATATAAGTAAACATGACTTACCAGATCTTCCGTGTACGAGTGTGTGATTTCTAATTGTGCAATTATAATTTACAATATAATTTTATTTCACCAAATTCTTCTTTTTCTTTTTCTTTAGGGTTACTGATAACACATAATTTTAATCTACACCCTCATGTCACGACACTAAGCGACGTAGATACAAGTAACGTAGTTTGCATTGACACAATATACAATAATTAGTTTTGTAATTTATATAAATATAATTATTTTATTTTAGTAATATTACTTTTAAGTATTTATTTTTTATTTCAATAATTTGAGTATACAATAAAGTTGCAATATTTAAATGTATTAATTTATTATACATTTGAACCACCACGGCGATCATAGTTCGCATACCGCTTTGACCGCTGTATGTATGAACTTAATGTAGTTTTTTTAATAAGATTTACCCATAAATTGTTTGTTGAGAATTTCACTTTTACATACATATATATGTTGTTGTTTATGTATAAAAACTGTGCCATTTCGAGTTACACAGTGTTATCGTAATCGTTAAATAATCGGGTTCGGGAATCGAGCTTTCATCTAGTGTGTTTGTTATTTATAATTCAAATACCAAACGCAGTTATAGATATTTTTTAAAATCGTTTGTATTGCACCTTTCTGCCACCTTTCTATTAATATGGATAGGGTTATGAATTAAATTATATATTTTTTATTTGTGTGCGTAAATATAACTTAACTAGTTTTAGATATGTTATTGATAAGTAAGTGTTTCTGATATCACAAAACTATGTTTTAAAGAAAATTTCTGTACGCACGCTTTACTTGTGGAGTAAGCCGGTGAATGCGTGACGAGAGTGTTATGAAAAGTGTGATTAGGCGTGGCGAACGGTGGAAAAGAGAGAGGAGAAAGAGTGAGCATACATTTTCATTCTCTCTTTCTCTCATTACCAGTTACGTTTCGTATATCTAAGACACAGTGCAGCCCTATTTTACTGAAGTTATACTGCAGTCGTGTAGTATAAAGCAAACTCATTTTTAACCGACTCCTGAAAAAGGAGGAGGTTCTTAATTCGATAATTATAAATAATTATAAAGGTGCCCAGGTTATAGGCGGTGTATTATGCAGTTTATAGTTATTTAAATAGTAATAGAACAAATATAGAACATAAAATTACTGCTAATGCCACGTCTAGATCGTCATTATCTAAGTGCCAATGAAATTATGATATTTGGGAATATACAATGGTTTTGAATGACATTAGTTTATGTCGTTTCTTAGTTTTTTTGCTATTAGATTAATAATAACTTTAATAATTTTGGTGCTTATGCCATCAATACCTATTATAAATAGAGTTTTTGTCAAGCTTGCATTGTTTTTTGTAAATTACGTCAGTTTTACGTGGTGTGAAAAGGACCTTTGTATGGAGATGTATATGCAGTAACTTTAATAAAAAAAACAACCATTTTCACATGTTCTTGGTATGTTCTAAACTAATTGTAAATTATTTCTGGTATTTTTTTTTTCTTACCTCTTCCAATTTTTTCGTTGTCGAGATTTTTTTTCCTACATTTTTTATCTAATTCTTTATTTTTAGGATCTTATTTCAATTTTTTTAATTCCTAGAGTATCACACATAAATAATCATTTTTCTAGCTTCAAAAATAGACTAACTTTCTTAACATGTAGGTACTTTCATTCTTCACTCGACGTTAGAATTTAATTTAATAATATAAATAAACACTCGTTTATGTAGCTTAGTTTTGTTTGGGTTGTTAGAAAGGTAATGAATGATAAATTGTAATACACTGTAGACACATATTTGTTACGACTGTGTACTACAAAAATACCGCTAATGATTCTCATTCATGCAAAATGCATATATGGACAAGAAATGTATGTCGTAACCTCGAAGTTATTTGCATGTGTTTGTTTGTATTGAATTGCAAAGTATTAATTGTCTTTATTCTTTATCTTTGTTATTTCTAACTCGTTACGAAGCTGACGGGTCACATCTGCGTATAGAACAGTGTATGGATACTTAATGTATCGGGAGGACCGCAGATTGATGGCCGCCCCTCCGGAAGTCTATTGCGATAGATTGCCTTAGTTTTGTTTCATTTGCACAACCTCGCAGGGGGATTTCTTTTGATGACGTTTCCTGCGACGTCAAAGTTTGATGTAATTTGTTTATCTATACTGATGGCATGAAGATGTAAGATTTATTTAAACTACTAAAATAATCGTTGTAGCGAGTTTTGCTTAAGTTACACAGTAGTAACAATTATTACATAATTAGAATGTTACATTACTACTTTTTGATATCTTAACCTATAAAGAAGTCGCACTTAGACCTTATAAAAGCAGGATAGCCCCGAATTACTAAGCGAGCATAACCGTGAAGAAAGTTTCATTTTTAATATGTTCTGAGGAATTGTTAATAATATATATGACTAATCGAGGGTTTTTGTTTCTTTTATTTTCTTGACACACTTTTCTTGTTACGACATTGCAAATTCATTTGCTACGACGTGTTATTATTAGGATTTAATGTTTCATTTAAACAATCTTTTTGTGCTAAAAGTTTGTTTATAAAATATAGGCTAGCTCGTGAAACAATAGGCTATAAAACATCAGACTGCGATACACCATAATGCAACAGTAACTATAAAAGTCTCATTGAAGTCACCCGTGTGGGTCATCTAGTCTAAAAGTAAAATAATACATAACTTCTTCGTTAATTTTACTGCCCTCCCTACGGGTGCGGTGGAAACTGTTTTCGACTTCTTATTTTTAAGAACGAATCTGCCTGCGAGGGAAGTGTGAAATGATGTTTTGGTTTTTATTTTATCGTTCCATGGGGTAATGTTCTGGGCTCGCAATCTTTCGTCTTGTATTATTTGAATTTTATATTGGTATGTATATATTTTCTTTTCATCTTATCTTATACTATTAAACGAGCAATTCTTGTATATATATATATATATATATATATATAGAATCTGAATCTCGGAAACGGCTCCAACGATTTTCATAAAATTTAGTATTTAGGGGGTTTCGGGGGAGATAAATCTATCTAGCTAGGATTCATTTTCAGGAAATGTCGTTTTATCCCTGTTTTTAGGAATTGAAAAAAATATCGTTAGAATACGAAGGTAAATTTCGCATAAGTCAATGTAGTTGAGATAGCTCGGTGGGAAATCGGCCGCTCGGGATCAACCGAGAAGATCATGGTTCAAATCCACATGTCCCTGATCAATTATTTTTTCTTTTTCTTTTTCTAATTGCACTCGCAATTTTTTATTTAAATAGACTGTTCTTATTTTTTATTATTATGTCGGTAAAATCGAAAAATATTATTCATATTTTATCAATATGTAATTCGTATTTATACTTTATGATTTCCAAAAAACACGATTTACTAAAAATACCGAGCTTAGCTCGGTCAACCGGGTACTGATTACTTACTTGAGTAGTATTGTATTCGTTTGATGACATACGTGGATAAAAATAATATTATATTATTGAATAGTGTCTTAAGTGAGCCTTACTCTATTTATAATATATATACAAATATTATAAAATCGTAGTAGTAGTAGAGTCGACTCATTTTGTGGATTGAATATTTATGTATAATGGTTATGGCGTCTAAAGTAATTTTTTTAATATTTGGTTTTTGCTCTAGTCTCTGAGACATCTATGTATAGTAACATATCTGTTATAATCCTGACACAATATAAAACTATAAAACTCTTGTAAGTGGAACTTTAACAGAACTTCAACGTTGGAAAAACGTAATTAACAAAACTTATGAAGACAATACCTACTAAATAATAATATAATGTTCGCCCCGATTTTATTCTTTAAAAAAATGCTGTACGAGCTGCGAAACGATTGTTTTTTGAATTCTATGAAAGTGTGTTAGTTTAGTGAAAATCTAGTCCTTTTTTAATGTTTTTGAGTCTTTAATTTCACTTAGATTGTAGAAAATGCAAAAACTAAAAACGTAGATAGTAGAACTTATAGTTATTTTTTTTTGAATCTTTGATTGATTCTTTGCAACAAACAATGGCTACAACTAAGACTTACCTAACTGCTAGTATTGCTCCTCGATTATCACGGCTTCATCGCTCTAACTAATAGAAGCGTCTGATTGCCTACGATGGCCAGTACTCAATACAGTAAACCTATTCGGTCTTAAATGGAATAAAGGTAAAGTTTCACAGAAATCGTTTATCCATTTGCAAGATATAAAAATAATGTCGAAGGGTCACCGCGGTCACTATAAATTTTTGCGGAGTATTCCTTAGAATACTAACAATAACTCATTGACGTAGCTCCATACAACAGTCCGAAGAAAAGGAAAAAATACGGTATAATTCTGTGTCCGAAAATGTTATGGCAGAGATAGGATCGTGTGAGAAAGCGGCGCGGGGTCGAAGGTCGACGCGGCCTCGATACATTCCGTTCGGATATAGTTTGAAAAACTAGTTCAGCTAGATATTTTTGTGTTTTATGATAGGATAGTCTATTTTTGTCATTTATAATCCTTTGATCACTAAACAAAGTTTAAGTATATCAGTAATATTTTAGTGATTAAGTAGGGATAACCTATTACATATTTTTTCTAATTATGGCAAATTGTACAGAACTGTATAAAAAGTAGTTTTGTCTGAAAAAGGACACAATAATTGCAAAGTATTCATTGTTTTTATTCTTTATTTTCATTTCCATCAATATACCTTATTACTTTTTAGGAAATAAATAATTGTTTGCTGGCAAACGAAAAAAACTGTCAAGACGAAAAAATAGTCAAGTAAATACGCATTATCAAAGATTACTCGAAAAGTTGTAATCAGATCTCGATGAAATTAAAAATCATCAAAATTGGTACACCCAGTAAAAAGTTATGCGGATTTTCGAGGGTTTCTCTCAATTTCTCTGGGATTCCATCATTAGATACCACACTTGGGATATCTCCTTTCCAACAAAAAAAGAATTATCAAAATCGGTTCATAAACGACGAAGTTATCCTCGAACATACATTTAAAAAAATGTATACGGTCGAATTAAGTAACCTCCTCCTTTTTTAAAGTCGGTTAAAACAGAAGCGAAACCTCGATGAGGTTCAAGTCTGCATACAAATGGTACTGTAAAATTTACAACATTTGAGATAGGTACATTTTTTGAGGTTGAGCTTGAAAACGCAAAAAAAAAACGTATGGGATTGGTTCCTGTTTTATTTTTTATTTTTTGTTTGGTGTTATAGAAACCACATAATATTCATGATATGAAAATATCAAACTTATGACAGTTCTAAAAATAATTTATTTTTATAAATAGATGGACGGACAGTGTAATTTTAGTAATATGATCTGTTTGTTATTTTATCTAGAGGTGCAAAATGGGTGAGTTTTGTATCTCGTCATATAGGTATATAAATACTAGCTGACTCGGCAAACGTTGTCTTGCCGTTAAACGCTATTTAAAAATAGGGGGTGGTGGTAGAAGGATCAAAATTTAGGCTTGTATGTATTTTCAACTTATTTATATATTTATTGGTTGTAAGAGACGCCATGGACAGAGACCGGTGGAGGCACATCATCCGCTCCAGATGCAACCCTGATGCTGACCACGATCCTCAGACATGAGGGACCGACAAGAGAGAGAGAGAGTATTTTCAACGCCAAATCACAATAAAATAAAAAATAAATAATTAATCTAAAAATTAAAAAAATATATGGGGTGGACTACCCTTAACATTTAGGGGGATGAAAAATAGATATTGTTCGATTCTCAGACCTACCCAATACACACAAAATTTCATGAGAATCGGTCAAGCCGTTTCGGAGGAGTTTAACTAAAAACACCGCGACACGAGAATTTTATATATTAGATTACACTGCTAGGCAAAAGCTGATTTTCTCAATAAGTTTCAAGCTGTAGTTACTCTTTAGACAGTGAATGTTATAAATTAACATGAAATCAGCATTGATTCGAATCTAATTTTTAGAGAATCGAAGATAATGCTAGAAATAGAAACAATTGTTTTATATGATGTTCCTATTTCAAAATTTGGGCAATAGTAAAAAGCGATGACATTAAATATTTGTGCAACTAAATAAGTGTCAAAGCCTACGGGTACTCTGGAAGAGAGTGATCTCTTCTCACCCACCAGAAAGGAGCTTGTTGAATTTTAAGGGGTTTGTGCAGCTTACAAATATAGTATAACATATAATTATATAATATATATAATCCATACACATACATATATCTACACATGCGCAATACTCACAGTATTAAGAAGTATAAATAAATAATTTTTATTATATTATATATTAATAATAATTTAATATATAATATAATAAATAGATAAATAATAATATTAGATATAAATAATAAAGAAGAAATTAAAAAAAAAACTGCTTAATTGGGTACAAATATAAGTAAGTCCTTTTGAGAAAATAATGGCGAATAAATGCGTGTAATAAATTAAGTCATAGTTGTGTAAAAGTTCTTTACTCGATTATCGAAGATAGATATACTTGTAGTAGGGGTTCAATTAATTCTTCCATCATCGTCATCATCATCATCATCATCATCATTTCAGCCTATCGCAGTTCACTGCTGGACATAGGCCTCCACAAGTTTGCGCTAAAAATGGCGCGAATTCATGTGTGTTGCCCATAGTCACCACGCTGGGCAGGCGGGTTGGTGACCGCAGAGCTTGCTTTGTCGCACCGAAGACGCTGCTGCCCGTCATCGGCCTGTGTAATTCAAAGCCAGCAGTTGGATGGTTATCACGCCATCGCTCGGGTTTATAAGTTCCAAGGTGGTAGTAAAACTGTGTTATCCCTTAGTCGCCTCTTACGACACTCACGGGAAATTCTTTTAGTTATTAATTATATCACAGTACATAATTTTTATACTTTACGTAAAAATAATACTTATACTGATATTTTTGCATTTATTTGAATAATTAGCATTGATGGAAGTTAAACTTATTATTTTATTCGTGTTTAAAACGCCAATTTTAATCATCGTCTTAAGGTTATTGATAAGTTACGAACTATTGATTGATCTTCCCAACTAAGTGAGGTCTATTTTAATCTAACACGGTGATCTATTCCATTATGTGTAAAGGTATACAAAGCGCTTTTTGATGTGTGTGTACGGTCGTTAATCATAATTTCAGATGTTTGTGCGTGTGTATGTTAGTTCATAATATTATGTTTTGGGGATAAGAAATTAGTGGACATTAAACTTGAATGAAGTTTGATTGAACAGTTTAGATCATTGTACTGTTGTAAAAGTATTCGTTAAAACTTTGCTTTTAGTATTTTCACGTTTATTTTTGAGTTAAATTTAGTGAGGTTATAAATACATTTGAATAGTTTATTATAAGTATAGATAGTTTAAATTTTATTAACTTAATATATGATTATTTTGTTTCAACTAGAATTTGTGCTTTTATTTATTATTTTATCATTCATTTTTCGTATAAGTTACTACTTACATAATTTGTAACTCAACAATGTATTTAATTATAAATAGGTCTTTCTTAGCGGTTCAAGATCTCTCGAGCGCGCTTGCCGAAACTTGGCAAGGAACATTAAGGGCTCGCACATTGCAGGGACTGACCCATCCTGAAATTTAAATCTAGATCAATAACCGCGCTTATATCATTGTCTTCATTAGAGATAATTGGGTTCGATCCCCGTCGGCCGCAACTTTGTTTGCTTGCCAATAACTTGAGACGAAATACTTTGACATCGAGTAGGTACGTTATATCTTGGAGCAGAGGCTTTCATTAACCTATCCCATCTTTATCATGTGCGAACATACGGCATTTCAAATGGGACATTGGGTTTAAATGCATGACGATGATACGTGAAACTTTCATTTAATTATATGGGTTTAGGGTTATGTATGTTAAGTGAATTAAAAATTAAAAATCGAAACTACTTTTAATTTAATTTGATAGTTAGCTATAGTCAAACGAAATTGCCCAATTTAGTATTCGCTATTTCAATACAATCACTCTTTATTATATGTTAAAAAAAAAAAAATAGGAAAAAAGTCTTTTTAACATAACCAAGCCTTTTATATGTTTTAAGTTACTTTAATATGTATGACTTGATTTGATTGGCGCGCGTGACACGTACACTGGAATTTATTGTCATGTGAAATTTAAAAAAAAAAACAAATTTAAGGTGGGTCGTAAAGTTCCACATGTGTTTTGAAGTACGTTCCGGAGGAATACTCATTTGCAGCGTAATTTGTTTACATGCGGCGTGTAAACACGATTACCTGTAATAAGGGTAGTGTTTTATGTTACGTTATTTACACTTGCGAGCAAACATAGAGATAATTACTTAAAATGTTCTTGAATAAGAATATAATATCATAATATCAAAATATGTAAACTAAATTTTTACTCTTATATTTTTCACAAAAACGTAACTGTAGCACAGTTCTTTGCTGCTGTGCTCTTTTTTCTAAGGATGTTAAAAAATTTTTTTAATTAAAAATGAAGTACTTATATGAAATGAAATAACGTTCACTTCCTTTAATTAACGTAGTAAATATCACTTTGCTGAATATGCTTCCTCTGAATTTATTTAAAATTTATTAATGTATCAGGTTTTTTGTAGTGTAAACAAAAACTTCAGTAGCGGTAGTAAAAAAGTAGTAAGGTTTGAAAATAATTTTGCTATAGAATACTAATAATTTAATTAAAATGTTAGTGACAAAACATTTTTTGTGATGTTATTACACAAAAAATGCTTATTCGAATCAGATGTAGAACTGACCGTTTTTTCTACAGTCGTGAATATAATCTTTATTTAATCCAAGATGGTTTGCAAGAAATAATAGGTTTATAATTTTCGGTAAATATTTTTAAGAGTTTAAGAATATTTGTAAGATAATGTTTTAAAGCGCATGTCTCATTGAGTATATTTTATACCCTTAAAAAGTGACGGCATATGTTTATCAGCGCGTTTCGAACCACTTAGCTGTGTATCTCCTAACCCGGATTGATTTCCACTCGATCGTTTTCAAATCCCCATTTTCGCGATGCCATTACGATTTCGCTTACCTTCTTCATATTTCGACGCGTATCTCGACGATTCGCAGATCCATTATTTTTTATAGCGCCAATACACGGCGCTTAGTACCTTCACCCCTCTTGCTTACATCTGAGTGTATGCCGAAATAACAATAGCATGTATTCTTTGTATTCAGAAAAATATTCATTTATAAAAGCTACCGAATCTATGCAGGCATAATTTTTGGTAAAAAAATATGTATAATGTAATTTTAATTTAGTAAATAAAAATAAATAAGGAATAAAAAAGTAATTATTCATCTCGATTCTTTTTATCCTCCGTGCTCTCCCCCTCCCAGTTACATCCGAGTCAGCCGTTCGACTCAATACATTTATCGACAAACGTCACAGCCGCTGCGTGACACTTATGTAAATATTTAAATACGATCCAGTACAAGCTATGAATATTTTAAACTCTAAGTAAACCACTCGGCTTTCTACATCCCCAAGATTACCTCACGTCAATAAAACTAAATATGGCATTATAACCTCAGTGATAAGATTCAAAATCCATTAAAACGACCGCGTGATCTACGTTGGCATTTTCTATATCTATGCATAAAATGATTTGGTAAGTGTTGGCAAATTGGGGATCGATATTAAAGTGACGAGTTATGCTGATTGGATTTTTTCAAGTGGCTACGAGGGAACGGTGAATAATTGAGTGCGATTTACTTTTATGAGTTTTCAACAATTTCTATTACAAAAATGTATTTGCACAAAGTCATTTTTTACCTAACTTGTGTAATTTGATTTCAAATTAATATCGATAGAAGTTATTAAGACTCAGCTAAACTTAAAAATGTACGCATTGTCTGTTGTACTAAAGCTTTTTTTAAATGATTTGGTCTGAATAAACTATAAAATATTTTTATTGTGTTTGCCATTAATTTACATCTTTTCTCTTGTGTGTTAAAACGTAATAATGTGAATAAATATTAACACCTGATATAAACGGACCTCTAGATGCAATTTAACCTTAGCATGACATTGCTGAATAAAATTCATTAGGCGCTCATGTAGCCTAAAAGAGAAGCCACGATTGATAATGAAAACGAAACCAAGTATTCAAGAGCCCGTCCGTGCCGATATCAATTGATCACGCAGACTTCAGAGATTGCTCTCAGTGAGTCCGTTCAATCTACTTGGCAGTCGAGTAGCTCTCACCTATCTTTCCGGTTCCAATCTTTTGTCAGGCGCACTTTGAGTTGCGACACTCGAGGGCGTGGAACGTCTTTGTTACATAGCCGTGATAAGTGATCCGAGACGGTTATTTGAACTTAAATGTTATCTAATATATTCATTATATTTCGATCTTCGTGTCTGAAAATAGTAGTTACGGATGCTTATAAGCCGTGGTGGTGTTAAATTCTTAATCAGGCTCAATCATGACGACGTATGCGTCATTTGAGTAGTACATTTATTTTACATAGAAAAAAAAAAACTTACGTAACTTACATAAAATACGACATTTTAATGGTAACATATGTATATTTTCTAATGTTTACGCGAATTTCACTTATTATAATGAAACAACTTTTCCTCCCGTGGCCCGTGACCATGGTCGCTGCAAAGTATTCGAAACGTCGGGCAACTAAAAAACTTTATAAACCGCGATAAAATCCGAAAAAGTTGTTTCATTATAATGATTAATGACAAAAATAACAAACAACAATTGAACTTTTGTCAACTTTAATTTTCAACTGACTAAGCTTTGCCCCATGATGAAAAACTGGACTAGGTCCAGCACTAGGATGATATACACTGAATCAATTAATCATCTACTAATGTCGAGAACTAAACTTTGAATATCAATTATTGTGAAACTAACTTACTTTGTACATAATACAAGTATGATTAAATGGGCCCCGAACCTGTTCTCATATCAAAACAAATTAAATACTAATAAAAAATAATTATAGCTTAATGTCTAAAGAGCAAAGTTGTCATATAGTGACATATTATGTCTGTATACTCGTAGTTTGTGGGTATCATCATTTTTTCATTATATTTTGTATTCTATTTTCTTCTAACGAACAATGTGTAATAGTAACACATTTCTTATAATTATGATTGAATTTACCTGTACAGATGTGTTCAGGCTTAAAGTGTCATCCTAGATTTGGCTTGATTATTTTCCTGCATATGTACAGGTAATCAAGCGCACATGTTCATTTTACTGGTTTTATTTTAGTATTTTAGGTACAGGTTTATTTGATTACCTATTAATTTTTTTCAAATTTAATTGACTTAATAATAAAAACATAACAATATTTATTTCTACAAAACTATTTTTGAAGTGTACATAAAATAATATAAAGCAACTAACTAAAGCAACGATAAGCAACTAATAAGGTAACTAAATTAAGTAAACTACTCGTATATTTAAGTAGCTCGTTATAATATTGACAGTAAACATTCTTAACAATTTATTTCATATTTTACTTAAATTACTAATTAAGGACATAACAAATAGGTATAAATATATAGATAGTTATAGCGTTAAAATATAGAACGGTCTCCGGTATAAAATTGTGCAATTCCAGCCAAAGTGAAACGCAGATAATGATTCTTTAAAAAGCCACTATCCCAGGTGGTGACTATGACAATATAAAGTATGCAATGTGGGTGATCGCTATCGTCCCTATTAAATATTATTTTCAAAGTTTATAAAACTTGGATAGAATAATAGTGGCACTATTTAAGTACACATGACATAGATTAGTAATTACGCACAGTACATACCTATTACGTAAATTCAATAATACTTTATTTTATATTATATTATAGTCTATGTTAATAAAAATTAATCCCTAAATGTGTTGCTATAAACGCAAAACTCACGAACCGCTGGTCCGATTTAGCCATTTTTATTAAGTTTTCTAGTCCTTTTTATAAGGTTTCTACGAAGTATAAATTTAAAAATTTAAAAATCAGAAAACATAACGACTGTGTCTGTCAGGCTAATGCACTTAATAAATATCTTGAAAACAATCTTAAGGCATCATTTTGAAAAACCATGTACTACGTCACGTGAAATACTTTTGTAAAGATTGATTACTATGGATATTAGGTATAATCGAAGCGTGAGAAATAAAAATTAAGTATGTAAAAAGTATGTTTGCGCTGGTAAAATTGGAATTTGCTAATATGCCAGAAGTTAAATTAATCACGAATTTCAGTTTTAAGTTTTAGTCTTTTTTATTTTTATTTCATTTACGAAAGTTAAATAATGATCTTAAAATAATATTAGCTTTGAACATCTTTATTTTTATTATTAATTTGAAAGTGTTAATGCAAAATTATTTTATAACAAAGTATGGCGAAAATTCTAAAACGGTCACTTTAAATTTGTTTATTGATTTATATATTTTTTGTATCTCAGTTCATAACTTAGAACTGAATAATTATGTATTCTTGCTACTACTATCTTGTTGGCGTATTTAAAGTGCAATTGAATATCGCATAGCCATGACACTTGCAGTACCATTCATAGCTAGCGCATGTTCGAGTTTGTGGTATTTAAAATGACATTGCGTAAATAAACTAAATATTTATTAAATTAACAAACGAATGTGATAAATGTATTTATGTAAAAAATCATGTTGTCAATAATTCTTAGAGTAAAATTATTTAAAAGTAAATAAAAAATCAACGTCAACAACAAGAAACTAGAAAGACCAGATACTTTTGTTGAACTGAACACATATTATTTATATTGAAGGCACAGCACAAAACCAATTAAAATGCAAAAGATTTTAGAGAAAATACAATTTGTGTTGATTTTTCCTACTCGTTACATTTATAGTAATAGTAATAATCCGTGCGGATGGGTAATTTAGGGTCGGCAACTTGCAATGGTTCTGGTGTTGTAGGCGTCTGTAGTAGGCTATGGTTACCGTTTACCATTAATTTTCATAATATTAAATAATGAGATACAAACAACAAAAATAAAATGGTATTTGACAATGCAAGAATGCTTTTTGTAAGTTAATAAAAATTCAATAACTTAAAAAACATACACAAGTATCAACAGAAATTATGTTCTCTATTTTTCAACGACACATTCTATATTAGTTTTGCTAACTAAAATGATATTCTGATAACTAATGTTTTTCTGTAGCTGAACTTAAAATACTTAGTTATTATCAGTCTCACTTCGTTTCGCCTTATATATACCAATATTAACAAAAATAACGAGAATATAGTGATATGTATTGCGTCTATTAGCTCTAATGCTATTGTATTTTTTAATAAATTTAAATATTTTTTCATTAGTAAATTTTATATAAAGTTAACGTTATGAGTCCTAGAGGTTATTACTTCATATTTGTAATAAAATATATGGGAATACATTTAAATAAGAAAAATTAAATTCCGATGACATGTAATAGGAGATCGGTCGGGCGAATAGCATTGATCATAATATCGGCGGAGGCTTACGGAGTGATAAATGGACGGCCACAGCATCAGTGGCATGATGCCGCCGCCATATTTAAATCGCGCCTGTCACATTCGCTAACGTAAGCGAAAAATATTTCACAGAATACTAAATTTATTTAGCGTTTTTAAAACCACAATTATCGGGTTTGTAATAAATTAGGTAGGTACTTATCATAACTTGATCATTATACCTTTTTGTTAGATTAAAAAGTCAAAGTTTGACATTATTGCTTTTTCAAAGGAAATATATTGTTAACGTTAAAAGAATTAAAGCAATAAAAAAGAAAATAAATGTTGCCAGTTTCATCAAAATCAATGAAGCAGATAGGAAATTAAAATCATCAATCAAACTAAAAAACACAAAAGCCCCGTTTCCCATTGTCGCCGATATGTTTGCGCAAAAACGACTTTGTCGCATCACAGTCAAAGTATTAAAAAATGTACACGTGTATATTGTTGCCTGGAAGATGCTGGAGGGTTGTATAGCCCTATTAGACATTTAAAGGTATAGCTTTATGGGGCTAGCCAGATAATTACATTAAACCACGAATTAAATCATCCATTATTAATCATAGCAGTGCTATGTTTAGAAGTAGTCTTGACCACATAAATAGATATTTTCTTAAGAAACGAACTTTGATTCACAATAACCTATGATAAGTCGGTGTATATTTATTTTCAATGCTATTATCGTGTCTTTCTTTACTTTCTCTACCTAAATTTACTTTTCTTCAATATTTTGTTCCTTCTTTCTATATATTACTAGTTACTTCTTTTTATTCTTAATAGGGCGAAAAAGATTCTGTAGAACAAAAAGTAGAACAGCAAAATGCCGTCAAACATTTATATTGCGTTAATTTATGTAAGTTTTAAACCACAACGGTTGATTTAAAAGCTATAGCAAATGCAGCATATTTGCAAATACTTACAGCTAAGTTCTACCAAAATTATTAACAATTTAGATCTGACATCCTTTGCTAAGAGCATTGTTATCTCTTCTAGCAGTTCTATACAGCGAAGCCGTGAACCAGGAGCTTTGTGATAGGACGCGTAATACTCTCACAATTGGTTATTGCGTTGCAATGACTGTGCGGTTTACGTGGCCACCATGGCTTTTCCGACCTAAGTGGAAAAAGCGACTTTTATACGATACCCTTTAATATTTTAAATTTCCCACATCTTGTTGGATATGTTATTCTTTGTTGTCACTTTTTACAATAATAGTTAATACTTATTCATTCTTTATTAATAGACATATGTGAATATCTAAACAATTCTTTAATGAATGTCAATTGCTGCTATTGTTGTTCGACCCCTTTGTTATTTTATGAAAGCTATTTTTTGTGTAGTTTTTAAATTCGAAAAATTTGTTTCATTGTAATAAATGAAATTCGCGTAAACATTAGAAAACAATACGATTGTGTCGTCAAGCAATCGTGAAAGAGCGCCTGACCTGTGTAGAATTAACATGATTTACATACAAATACATTTCTTATAAAAAGTAAATACACATTGCCAATGATATTGCATTTTTTATAAGGTTAAACAGAGTGTGAATTGAAAAAAGAGGCATGTATTTATCCTCATTGCGTTGTTTAAAATAAATTGTCACAGTTTCCACTGCGCGTCATCGCAGCGACGTGTTTCAGTAGGAAGGGTTCGCAGTCCTCAATGATTCAACACTTTCCATTGAAAACTTTATTCCAAGATTGCTCCGTTGTATAAATGTAATAAGCTTTGCAGACGAGATTAGACCCCAAATTTCACTCAGGCATTAATGACATTTTCAGTTGGCACGCGAGGGATTTTGTTGCTTGTTGGCATACAGACAATGATTTTGAAAGTCATTTCGTTAAGTTTTGACATTAGCTTTTGAATAAATCAAAATTTATAACGAAATAAATGAGCTGTTAAAGCTTCAACACCTACATCAATTTAACTTATTAATCAATGTATGATAAAATATTTATATAGATAAGAATACAAGAGGATAAAGAAGACAAGAGATTACAAAACTATTATCGTATTAATTTGGTTTAAAAAAACAGTGTAATTTGTCGTTAAGAACAATCCATCGAAAGTTATTCGCGTTGTGTATCGTTCGTGCATGAAATTTACATGGAATTTTGTACTTGTAATAAAGAATGATGAATTGGGCTCGCATTGGTAATTACGGACTGAGCGGGCGCACCGATATTAAATTGCAAAATTCAATAATTTTGTTATTTTACTTTTTGCAACGAATAAGTTTGATGGAAATACGACTATAGCTTTGTCGAATGTAGGCTGCACAGATGGATGGACATGATCGGAGTGGTGTAGGTTGTATGGTAATTTAATTGGAAGATAAAATTTATTTTATACAAAGTTAAAATGTATAAATACTTAATATAATTTATCCTTAACAACCAAGAAATTATACGTACAGATAAAACTGTTTTCATTCTTTATAATTTAATTCCTTTTCCAAATAGACACACACACACACACGGACACGGATATATACACACTTTTGCCTTATAGTAATATAATAAATAGGCACAGTATCTTTTTCTTTTTAACAAGGTATAGCCTTGAGGGTTCTTGGATCGTAACTGATTGATGCGATTTTTTTTATATAACTAGGTCGGCAAACAGGCGTACGGCTCACCTGATAGTAAGCGATCACCATAGTTTATAGACGTCTGCAACACCATAAGCATCGCGAGCGCGTTGCCGACCCTTTTCCCAATTCCCCCCAGGAGCTCTGGTCATTTTACTCACCAACAGGAATACAAAACTGCTTAAAAGCAGTATTATTTAGCTGTGATCTTCTGTAAGGTCGAGTATGACCTCAGTCGGGCTGATCCATATGTTGAATAGGAAATTTTCTGCTGTGCCCTACATCAGTTAAGTGGTTTTAAATCTGGGCTAGTAACGTTAGGTTTCTCGTGATTTTTCTTTCTAAATTTTATCTTCTTCTTTTTTAGCGGTGAAAAATTACATTGCGAGTCTATGTTTTGTATATATTTTCGTATATATATTTTGTACTCTTTTTACTACTATGCCACTGTCTATAACTTGTCTCAGATGGAGCAGACGTCTTAGCTTAGTGAAAGAAAATTTTCCGGATGCAAGAGGAAAAGGCTTTAGCTTAATTAATTTTAAGTGTTGCATGTACAATTAATCAAATGACACATTCAGTTTCCGTTCTATTGTTGTTTTTGTTAAGTTAAACTAATATTCGTTACTCAGATATTTGCATAATTATATAAAATATTTTACATATAATGCTTTCTTGAATAAATAATCAACGAAAAGTTTAAAAAACAGCATGATGTAACCGCTGTTTTTTGGGACACATATTTTTTTCATATATTTTATTTTGGTACGTTGTAGGGCTTTCTACGTGTATAGGTAATGGTATTGTGGACGTAATTGGTTTTCATTCGCGCTGATTTACCGAGCCGTTTTGAGGCATGGATGTTTGTCACGACACCATTTTTGCGAACACGATTCGGTAGCATATCTAAAGAATTTTCTTTTTTTCCTAGTTTTCTTTCAAGTATTATCAAAATAAACATCTTTTACAAGGTTTATGCATGTGTATGAAACTTTTAAAATATGCATTTATTTCTATATGAGAAGGTATAAAGTCTAATCAGCTATGCTTCTTCAATGCGGAAAAATGTCTCTACCAAATATCGGAGTATGCTATCTGAGGAAATGAATATCTGAAGAATATGCTATCTGAGGAAAGATAACACCTTACTCAGTTCAGCCTATTGCAGTCCGCTGCTGGACATAGACCTCCTCAAGTTCACGCCAGACTTTCCGGTTTTCCGCAATCTCATTCAGCCTACACCAGCAATCTTACACAGATTGTCGGTCGAGCGGACCGGAGTACGTCTCACAATGCGTTTGTTGTGTGGCTACGGCAGTATAGAATTTAGTCACTCCCTCTCTGCCCGTGAGTGTCATAAGAAGCGACTAAGGGATAAAGTTCCACTACGACTATTGAAGCCGACCGATGGCTGTATCCATCCGACAGCTGGCTTTTTAAATAGACAGACCAAGACGGGCAGCAGCGTCTTCGCTGCGATAAAGCCATACAAGAAGACCTAATATGAATAAATAACCAGGTCAAAAACTAATATCTGTTCCACACGGGAGTCGAACATATGACTGGCGGGGATGACAAATATTGTTTATCATAAAATCGCATTTGTTTAGAAATAGGAATGATTAATGCTTTACCGAGCCTTTGTAAATTTTGCGATGCTATCTATACCTTTAAGTTATATTAAACTCGATGTAATTTAGAATGATATTTCAAAGTAATTTAGGTATATTCGATGTGTTATAATTAATATTGATTACAATTACACCGAAATAAATAAATTATAACACACTCGATTGTTTTTCACAAAAAAAAAATTTATTACTTAACCTTTTAAAATATTATATTTACAGTACATTTTATAAAAGAGTTAAGTTTTTATATCTTATATTGTTAATAGAATATAATTATAAAAACAAAGTATTATAGCTTCAAACAAAAATGAAAACGCATATGAAATAATCATATATAGATTTTTAAGCGATATTTTTATTTAACAATTTATTAGGCGACACTTTCATCGTAAACCTATTTCGAAAGGGTCTCTCACACGTTTTAAAATAATCAGTTCCCTCTTAATTCTTAATTTACTGCCTCGATGGTGTCAACTTCGTAATATGATTGGAGCAGCCGCCGGCTAAATCTTACTGGACCATGTACGGTATCGATGTGTATTTTCTTGTACGATACTAGTTTCAATGCTTGGTTTACACTTAATTAGTTCCAACTAAGCATTTAAAATAACTTCATTTCTCATAACCTCAAAAAGTTAAAGTTTAAAATTTTAAAACCTGCTGCATCCATCTATATGTACATGCTTGTGAAATTTCAACCCCTTAAAATTTGAAAAACATGGTTTTCTATTTACTTCAAATCAAATGCAAAAAAAATGTTTCATAATTGTCATCGTTTGGAAAAAAAAATATTGGAACTCCAAAAAGAAGTAAGCGTATGCATGTGAAAAACTTTAAAAAACTATTTAAATCTTTATAACAATAATTATATGTATGATATCTATATGTATTTACTAGCTGTGCCCGCGGCTTCGCCCGCGTAGAAATCAGTGCGTCACAAAGTTTTCCCGGCAAACTTCCAGTGAAACTATTATCGAAATCGGCTTAGCCATTCCGTAAACCTTTCTCTCCAAGCCCTCTCTCCATTGGTGAAATCGCATGAAAATCCGTTCAGTAGATTTTGAAGGAATCCATCACATATACTTTTGGGGACTTTGTTTTATAATACACTAACTGTCGCCTGCGACTACGTCCGCGTAGTTATGAAGATATGCATTACTATTAAGATGTTTAACGCAAATATTTTTTTTATTTCAGTCACTTGAAATGCTTATCAAACTGAGTAACTTTTTAAAAGGCACAATTTAGTATAATTTAATAGTTATTTTTATAAAACCTCTCTATACACCACATTTTTAGTTTTATTTTCAGGCTGTATATGTTTCATACAAACTATCAACCCTAATTAAACCCTCTTAGCGGTGGAATATCGCAAAATCCGTTCTTAGCGGACGTCAACTAACTATAATCTACCTCCCTGCCTCATCTTTGTCCATCCTGGATGGATGGACCATCCAGCGGTTATTAAGTTCTCGTGATGAGTGAGTCAGTGTCACCTTTCTCTTTTATATATATAGATTACGGTGCATTATTTGGACACCTTCTCGCTATCTATAGAGCATACATTTTAAATTTCAAGTCTTTTACTTCTAAAACATAGGACTTTCATACAAACTTCCAACCCCCCGTTTTACCCCCTTAGGGGTCGAGTTTCGCAAAATCCGTTCTTAGCGAATCTCTAGGCCCTATAAGGAGCCTTCCTGCCAAATTTCAAGTTTGTAGGTGTTATAGTTTCGGATATTTCGTGATCAGTGAGTCAACCTACCTACCCCCGTTTTAACCCCAAAAAGGGGTTGATTTCTAAACATACATTATTTGGACGCCTTTTCATCATCTATAGAGCATGCATTTTAAATTTCAGGTCTCTTACTTCAAAAACATAGGACTTTCATACAAACTTCCAACCCCCGTTTTACCCCCTTAGGGGTCGAGTTTCGTAAAATCTGTTCTTAGCAGATGTTTACGCCCTATAAGAAGCTTTCCTGCCAAATTTCAAGTTTGTAGGTGTTATAGTTTCGGAGATTTCGTGATCAGTGAGTCAACCTAACTACCACCGTTTTAACCCCAAAAAGGGGTTGATTTCTAAACATACATTATTTGGACGCCTTCTCATCATCTATAGAGCATACATTTTAAATTTCAAGTCTTTTACTTCTAAAACATAGGACATTCATACAAACTTCCAACCCCCCGTTTTACCCCCTTAGGGGTCGAGTTTCGCAAAATCCGTTCTTAGCGGATCTCTACGCCCTATAAGGAGCCTTCCTGCCAAATTTCAAGTTTGTAGGTGTTATAGTTTCGGAGATTTCGTGATCAGTGAGTCAACCTACCTACCCCCGTTTTAACCCCAAAAAGGGGTTGATTTCTAAACATACATTATTTGGACGCCTTTTCATCATCTATAGAGCATACATTTTAAATTTCAGGTCTCTTACTTCAAAAACATAGGACTTTCATACAAACTTCCAACCCCCGTTTTACCCCCTTAGGGGTCGAGTGTCGTAAAATCCGTTCTTAACGGATGTTTACGCCCTATAAGAAGCTTTTCTGCCAAATGTCAAGTTTGTAGGTGTTATAGTTTCGGAGATTTCGTGATCAGTGAGTCAACCTACCATCCCCCGTTTTAACCCCAAAAAGGGGTTGATTTCTAAACATACATTATTTGGACGTCTTCTCATCATCTATAGAGCATACATTTAAAATTTCAGGTCTCTTACTTCAAAAACATAGGACTTTCATACAAACTTGCAACCCCCGTTTTACCCCCTTAGGGGTCGAGTGTCGTAAAATCCGTTCTTAACGGATGTTTACGCCCTATAAGGAGCTTTTCTGCCAAATGTCAAGTTTGTAGGTGTTATAGTTTCGGAGATTTCGTGATCAGTGAGTCAACCTACCATTCCCCGTTTTAACCCCAAAAAGGGGTTGATTTCTAAAGATACATTATTTGGACGTCTTCTCATCATCTATAGAGCATACATTTAAAATTTCAGGTCTCTTACTTCAAAAACATAGGACTTTCATACAAACTTGCAACCCCCGTTTTACCCCCTTAGGGGTCGAGTTTCATAAAATCCGTTCTTAGTGGATGTCTACGCTCTATAAGGAGCCTATCTGCCAAATTTCAAGTTTGTAGGTGTTATAGTTTCGGAGATTTCGTGATGACCTTTCGCTTTTATATATATTATAGATGTAAGTGTATGTATTTATACCTGTAAGTATGTAATATATATCAGTTCTTTAGCTATTACGTTATTAATTCTTGCACTGTGTTCCCCGCTATATGACACTCTCTCTCATGACCATCGGTTGACTGGAAGAGATCTCTTCTAGAGATAAGTCCACCTTTGCCATCAACTTTATGTATAATTTTTCTGTACATTATTTTTAGTGCAATAAAGTATATAATAATAAATATTAGAAATTTAGGATTAACAACCAAAAAAGTATATATTCCACTAGGCAAAGTGGCAAGTAAGCAACATATATATTTGTATGTAGTAAAGAATTTCGATCAAATAAATAATAAATCTTATCTTTCCATTACTTTCATAAAAGTAATAACTTTTAATTTATATATCGATAATGAAAACGTAGCACCTTCCTGAGTGATAGCGATCTTTAATATCGTATGAGTGGGTGAAACGTGAAAATTAAAGGATGGCGCGCCTAAAGGGTTAGTTAACTAGGATTGAATTCGACGATTTATAGATTCTTGGTTTAAAATTGGGGCACCGGTTAACAATATTTCTTAATTGTTATTATATTTGAAAGCAATTGCCATATAATTAATTGGATTTTTAAGTGTAATGCTACGATTTATGCAAATTTTTTTATTAAAATAATAGATTCTTTGTAGCACAATCCGCTACGAATATTTATGTAATAGAATATAATTTTTCATTATTGAAACGTTTTATTTCATATTTTACTATAGCCGTAACATATAGTTAAGAAAAATGGTATTAAAATAATAATAAAACTTCGCAAAAAATATATGTAGTCTAAGATATGAACTAGACGTGATCATCACCCATCTGCTTAATGGATAAAAATTAAATAATTATCTTCTTTAGTATTTTAAACATAAATCGCGAATAAGTTGGCTCGAAAATTCCTGGGCAGGCTATATTATTTTCTGCAACCGTCATTCATACCAGACTTATTATTACTTATTATTACTAACATTAAAAAATCAGAAAAATCACAGGTCGTAATGATTTAAACTTTATTTAGGGTAGCTTAAAGATAATTGCAGGGAACAAATTTACAAAAGAAATTAGTTTCCAGGCAACAAATATTCATGTAAAATATTTCATTGTTGTGTAAAATGTTAATAAAATTCAGAAAAAGTTTCTTACATTAGTTTTTTTGAACTGTCACGTAATTCTTAACTAATCAAAACATAGAAACAAAAAATCTATATTTGGTGTGGTGGTTCCAAGGAAACACTTGAAGGTTTTCTGTTAAGCAGTATTTATTTTTGAAATATTGTAAAATAAGATTTGTCCCACTCTAATGTTTACCTGGTGCCTAAAAGTTTTGTTACGATCTAAATATAAATTATTAAGATGAGTAAATAAATAACTTATTTCAAATAGAAATGTTCTTATTTCAAATAGAAAGGAAGAAAAAGGTGTAAATATCTTCCATAACCCTAATTTTTTTATGTTTGTTTTTGTTAAGAGAATATTTTGAGACACATCAGAGCATAATCAACATTATATTATTAAAATTTTTTGTGATATAATATTTTTTATTATATATTTAAAAAAAACATAAAATAATTATCTCATAATAATTATTTTACTTTTGTGATTATGATTTCCAGCATATTTTGAAAGTGTGACTGATATTTAAAATCTTTGTAGTATAAATTCCGAATAACAAAGTTAAGTTACATAATACATTAGTATATAAAAATATTAAACTTCTGTAAATTTCCTTTTCTCGTCTATTAGTTTTGCTTTGTTGCAAACAATCGTAGCTACTTCAAACATAGCTTCGACATTCAGTTGTAATTATCAGTGAAAAATGCAGGAATATTAAAAATGTAAAATTAATTTTACACTAATTGTTATGAACGACGATACATTTATCTATTATCCATGGATGCAGTGACTGCAGTACTTCTTAGTATACCATCTGCCGCGGGTTTCTTAAATATTGTAATAGGCTAGTTATCTATTGAGCCCCAAGCGTTTGTTTTTATGTTTTGTCTTTCTTATTTCCAAGGTAGCTCTATTCTACCTCACTATGTACGTTGATTGTAAATAATTTGATTGATAGATAATTGTGTTTGCAGGCAAACGAAGAAAACCCGACTTCAATTATATCGACAAGTAATACAACGTAGGTAGACGAAAAATTAGTCAAGTAAATACGCATTATCAAAGATTGCTGCAAAAATTGTGATCAAATATCGCTGAAATTTAAATGTGACCACATGATAAACATCGGCTTTCGATAACATCGATTTAAAAATCACTAAAATCGGTACACCCAGTAAAAAGTTATGCGGATTTTCGAGAGTTTCTCTCGATTTCTCTGGGATCCCATCATCAGATCCTGGTTTCCTTATCATGGTACCAAACTAGGGACATCTCCTTTCCAAAAAAAAAAAAATCAAAATCGGTTCATAAACTACGGAGTTATCTCCGAACATACATAATATATGTATGTATGTATATATAACGAATCGAGTAACCTCCTCTTTTTTTTGAAGTTGGTTAAAAATTTAACAAAGTAATGTTCATTTAAAATGTAAAATATACATAAACGATGGGTTAGTTACATCTATGTTCTTGTATTAACAAGATAAGGGTAAATAATTTTATGTAAAAGTGGTATAACTATAACTATTCCCGGCGGTACGGACCGGAACTGTCCGTAGCCCCTCAGTCAAAACTTGAAATTTATTACTAACGTCAAATCTTAGTTAATAATAATTCAAGAAACATCATTAAACAGGATGCGGTCACATCTTCCGCAAGGTCCGGATCGGACGGGAAATTCTTGTACAGAATATATATAATATAGTCTTACATCCGGTTATGAGAGACCTAATATATTCATTTAATGAATACATCGTGTTGTAATTAGAAGTCTAAATAACAGTTTTTCTTTTTAATTTACATTAAATGGTGATGGATTTCGTTCAAGTGTTTCTATTCATGTATTCGTTAAAAGTATTGTTTCTGTTTGTTAGCAAAGCTACTAGAAGTTACAATCTAACTAAGTCTTGGACAACGGTTGGTTAATTTTTGGATTTACAAGCAACATTTACAATATATCTTTAAATTAAAAAAAAATTATAACATTATTATGGACTGATGTATTTTCAAATAATAAAGCCATACTATCCAACGAAACCATTCAATTACTTAAAGAAAGAAAAATACTTTTACAAGGCAAGAAAACCAAAGAAACGCGAAAAGATATCGCAGAATTAAGTAAAAAAATCAATATAAATATAAGGAAAGATAGGAAACAAAAAAGGATACATACTTTTCTATATCATATTAAGAAAACAGGTGGAGTAAAAAAAGCGTTCAAAGAACTAGAATCGAAAAAGAATTGGATGCCAAATATCAAGGATAAACAAGGAAGATGTACTTCAAAAAGGCCAGATATATTAAATATTGCTACGGAATATTATAAGGAGCTATACAAAAGCAGAAGTAACGAACTTGAAACAATTATGACAGACGATACGCAACATACTGAACCTATACCACAAATTCTAAAAGAAGAAACAGAGAGAGCTATTTATACGCAGAAGTTAGGGAAAACACCCGGACCAGATCAAATCACCAATGAACTCCTTAAAATATTTATGCCGGTAGTTGTGCCTAAACTAACCAATTTGTTCAACGAAATAGTAACAGCAGAAGTTATACCAGAAGATTGGACGAAGTCAGTGATAGTTTTATTACACAAAAAAGGAGACAAAGGAGATATTAACAACTATAGACCAATAAGTTTAATGTCTAATATATATAAGGTATTTTCTAAAATAATATTGTTTAGATTAACTAACACCCTTGACGAAAACCAACCAATAGAGCAAGCTGGATTCAGGAAAGACTTCTCGACCATTGATCACATACACGTCCTACGCCAGATACTTCAGAAATACAGAGAATACAACAAAATATATTATTTGGGTTTCGTAGACTTCAACAAGGCATTTGATTCTCTGGAACACCACTATATATGGAAATCATTAGAACAACAAGGGGTCCATAAAAAGTACATACGCATACTAAAAATGATTTATGGGAAAAGCACAGCACAAATAAAACTGGAAAGGTCAGGTGAAGACTTCCCGATAGAAAGAGGCGTTCGTCAAGGAGACCCTATCTCGCCGAAGATATTCTCAGCTGTGTTGGAGTTGATCTTTAGGAGACTGAATTGGGAAAATTTCGGGATCAACGTGAATGGAAAAAAATTGAGTCATTTGAGATTCGCTGATGATTTAATACTTTTCGCCGAATGTCCGATGACCTTGGGAAAAATGCTACAACAATTATCAGACGAAAGTGCAAACGCAGGACTTACAATGAATTTAACAAAGACAAAAGTAATGAGCAATTCCTCACAAAAAAATGTTATTTCAGTTAATAATCAGCAATTAGAATATGTAAACGAATACATTTATTTAGGACACTTAGTATCAACGACAGAGAGCATGCAGAAAGAAATAGAAAGAAGAATAGCAAACACTTGGAAGAGATTCTGGTCGTTGAGCGAAGTAATGAAAAATAAAGAAATGCCTATGGCAGAGAAACGAAAAGTCTTCAATGCTTGCATACTGCCATGTCTTTCGTACGGCTGCCAAACTTGGGCGTTAACTGAACAACAACAAAATAAATTAAATATATGTCAGAATGGGATAGAGAGAAGCGTATTAGGAGTAAGAAGAAGGGATAAAATACAATTAAAAAATATTAAAGGAAAGACTAAGTTTGAAAAAGTCCAATCCGTATGCAGAAAATTAAAATGGCGTTGGACAGGACATATGTTAAGAGAAAAGAAAGAGAAATGGACCAGAATAATTACGGAATGGTACCCTAGAGAAAGCAGAAGAAGTAGAGGAAGACAACCGAAGCGATGGGAAGATGATTTGATGCAAGTAGCGGGGCCAGAATGGTTACGTACAGCAAAGGACAGAAACAAATGGAAATCCTTAGAGGAGGCCTTTGTCGAAAGACAAGCTGTTAAGAGGAGAGATAAGCCGAATGTCGAGAATACGTTTTTGTTTAGTTAAGTCATAGTTTTCTTACCTCTATTATTATTATTCTTAAAAGTAATGCTTAGTCAATAAGTTTAAATCTAACAGCAATAAAGGCTCATTTTATTTATTTATTTATTTTATTATGGACAATTGTTTCGTAAAACGAATTATATTTTAATAGCCTGCATAAGTTTTATAAAATACATTTTTAATTTACTTACACAAAGCTACGAGTAGTATAAGTAAGCTTGTATAATATATATATGTATATATATACTTTATTCATTAAACAAGGCAAAAATTAAATCATCTTTCAATAAATTTAAGTAAAAGCAAGTTTAATTATATGTGCACGTTGCGCGGCGCAAGTTGTGATTGCATCCTCCACAACTTTGCAGCGCACTCGATACCTTTTGTGTTTGCAGGGCTGCCTTTGTGAGCTAGCAACTGCTACGTTTACCCCACACACACTATCTATCTAGTTCTATCTAACGCTTCTGAACAGAATTATTGTGGGTAGAGTTAATCGCTATATTAACCATCGTAGTTTCTTAAGTTTATTGTGTCGTTATTTATGTAATAAAAAAATATAAGTAGATGAAAGTATGGAGAGGCAAATAGAGAAATTTTCAAAAAGGTTTTCTAAAATCATGTCATAAAAATGGTATAGCGATATATTAAACAAGTCACTGACATTTGAGTCAATCTCACTATTAATTACGCTGTATAATAAAATCGATGACATACAGCGTCACACATGTGAACGACGACAAAATGCGGCAGTGAAGGCAAAAGCGATAATCTCTCTCGTCTCAGACCTGAGTTAGACACCTTCGTGAGACTAACGAAGTTCTTATAATCCCACCTCCGGCGCCTTCAACCCCGGTTGCCACCCTGTAATCGAGTTATTGCCTTGCATATCGTGTCTTACGCATCCCTGTCTATTAATGGCGAAGATGTCACTTTAAGATATCAAACGTTGTCTATTATTATGATTTAGCAAGTATTTATTTTTTTAAGAGTAACGTGCCTACCTACTGTTTAAAATTTCACAATATTACCCATATTTGTAATGCACAATTTGAGATCTAATTGTTCTTTACAGACAAATTTCAATGTGTTATATAGTGTCCGGTTGCCAGAATTTATTGAAATACTTGTATAGGTATATAATTCTTGATAATGTTTGAATCTAATACATTGAAAGGTGAAAATTTTTCTCGTTGAGGGTTAACCAATTATATTTTGTAGCAAATAAGTATATAAAGCCGAAAAGTCTTTTATGATATATAACTAGATCGGTAAATAGGCGTACAGCTCACTAGATGGTAAGCGATTACTATATGGCTTATAGACGTCCGCAACACCAAAAGCATCGCAAGCGCTTTGCCGACCCTATCCCCAATTTCTCTCAGCTTATTGTCACCTTACACACCAACAGGAACACCGCACTGTTTCAAAACAGTATTATTTAACTGTGATCTGCTGTAAGGTACTACCCCAGTCGGACTTCTCCATTTTTGAGTAGGAAATTTCCAGCTGTGCAATATCTCAGTTCTAGCTAGTCTCACTAGGACATTTTTCTTGTAAAACTACGATTTTTATAAACTTTTGTATGTACATATAAAAAAACTAGCTGACCTGGCACACTTCGTATCGCCTTATTTTTTTCTTAAATATAATAATTACATATATCAAAACAAAATATCTTTCAAGTTGGATCAAACTGCACACGGTGTGCAAATTTGATTAAAATCGGTTAAGTAGTTTAAGAGTTCATCGCGGACAAACATTGTGACACGAGATTTATATATATTAAGATTAATTTAATTACATATTGATAAATTTTACATACAGTAACAGAAATACAATTAAAATATAACTCTTACATGATAAATATTCGTGGCGATAGTGGTTTATCTATAATCTTCTATAATATATAAAAGCGAAAGGTCACTCACTCATCACGAAATCTCCGAAACTATAACACCTACAAACTTGAAATTTGGCAGGTAGGCTCCTTATAGAGCGTAGACATCCGCTAAGAACGGATTTTATGAAACTCGACCCCTAAGGGGGTAAAACGGGGGTTGCAAGTTTGTATGAAAGTCCTATGTTTTTGAAGTAAGAGACCTGAAATTTAAAATGTATGCTCTATAGATGATGAGAAGATGTCCAAATAATGTATCTTTAGAAATCAACCCCTTTTTGGGGTTAAAACGGGGGATGGTAGGTTGACTCACTGATCACGAAATCTCCGAAACTATAACACCTACAAACTTGACATTTGGCAGAAAAGCTCCTTATAGGGCGTAAACATCCGTTAAGAACGGATTTTACGACACTCGACCCCTAAGGGGGTAAAACGGGGGTTGGAAGTTTGTATGAAAGTCCTATGTTTTTGAAGTAAGAGACCTGAAATTTAAAATGTATGCTCTATAGATGATGAAAAGGCGTCCAAATAATGTATGTTTAGAAATCAACCCCTTTTTGGGGTTAAAACGGGGGTAGGTAGGTTGACTCACTGATCACGAAATCTCCGAAACTATAACACCTACAAACTTGAAATTTGGCAGGAAGGCTCCTTATAGGGCGTAGAGATCCGCTAATAACGGATTTTGCGAAACTCGACCCCTAAGGGGGTAAAACGGGGGGTTGGAAGTTTGTATGAATGTCCTATGTTTTAGAAGTAAAAGACTTGAAATTTAAAATGTATGCTCTATAGATGATGAGAAGGCGTCCAAATAATGTATCTTTAGAAATCAACCCCTTTTTGGGGTTAAAACGGTGGTAGTTAGGTTGACTCACTGATCACGAAATCTCCGAAACTATAACACCTACAAACTTGAAATTTGGCAGGAAAGCTTCTTATAGGGCGTAAACATCTGCTAAGAACAGATTTTACGAAACTCGACCCCTAAGGGGGTAAAACGGGGGTTGGAAGTTTGTATGAAAGTCCTATGTTTTTGAAGTAAGAGACCTGAAATTTAAAATGCATGCTCTATAGATGATGAAAAGGCGTCCAAATAATGTATGTTTAGAAATCAACCCCTTTTTGGGGTTAAAACGGGGGTAGGTAGGTTGACTCACTGATCACGAAATATCCGAAACTATAACACCTACAAACTTGAAATTTGGCAGGAAGGCTCCTTATAGGGCCTAGAGATTCGCTAAGAACGGATTTTGCGAAACTCGACCCCTAAGGGGGTAAAACGGGGGGTTGGAAGTTTGTATGAAAGTCCTATGTTTTAGAAGTAAAAGACTTGAAATTTAAAATGTATGCTCTATAGATAGCGAGAAGGTGTCCAAATAATGCACCGTAATCTATATATATAAAAGAGAAAGGTGACACTGACTCACTCATCACGAGAACTTAATAACCGCTGGATGGTCCATCCATCCAGGATGGACAAAGATGAGGCAGGGAGGTAGATTATAGTTAGTTGACGTCCGCTAAGAACGGATTTTGCGATATTCCACCGCTAAGAGGGTTTAATTAGGGTTGATAGTTTGTATGAAACATATACAGCCTGAAAATAAAACTAAAAATGTGGTGTATAGAGAGGTTTTATAAAAATAACTATTAAATTATACTAAATTGTGCCTTTTAAAAAGTTACTCAGTTTGATAAGCATTTCAAGTGACTGAAATAAAAAAAATATTTGCGTTAAACATCTTAATAGTAATGCATATCTTCATAACTACGCGGACGTAGTCGCAGGCGACAGTTAGTGTATTATAAAACAAAGTCCCCAAAAGTATATGTGATGGATTCCTTCAAAATCTACTGAACGGATTTTCATGCGATTTCACCAATGGAGAGAGGGCTTGGAGAGAAAGGTTTACGGAATGGCTAAGCCGATTTCGATAATAGTTTCACTGGAAGTTTGCCGGGAAAACTTTGTGACGCACTGATTTCTACGCGGGCGAAGCCGCGGGCACAGCTAGTTAATAGTATAAAATTATGCAAGTCATATGCAAATACGGTTCATAACGTTAATGAATAAAAATGTTACTACATTTTCCTGTATTTAAAACAATCCTTAGAGTATAATTCCATAAAAACAACATAGTGGCATGAAATTATTTATAATATTTTTATTAATTATTACGGTCGCATGAGAATTGCATTTTGATGATATAATTTGCAATGTTAATTAAATTTGTGCTAATGGCTTCTGGCATTTGACTTGATGATTTGTGTAAAAGGCTTTATATATTTAGTTAAAAAACATAAATCGTGTCTATAAAAAATAAAATAAAAAAGTTTTGTCTACACTTAAAATAATCAAATAATTATATTAGTCTGTAATTATGAGTTAAAGAATTACCCGAAAAATTCTGTTTGATTGTAATTGTTTATATTTTTCGATGATCAATCTAAAACGCGACAATGGTGCGACAAAGCCAGCCTTGCGGTCACCAACCCACCTGCCCAGCGTGGTGACTATGGGCAAAACACATGAGTTCACGTTATTTTTGACGTAAACTTGTGGAGGCCTATGTCCAGCAGTGGACTGTATAGGCTGTAATGATGAATCTAAAACGACGATTAACGACGACGAACACCTTATTATTGACTGTCTGATTAATCATCAATGAGCTTAAAAATCGGAGATAGAAACATGAAATTAGCCATCTTGTGTGGTTTCAAAGTCCGCTAATTTAGAAGTATTGATTGTTTATTCAAGGTTAAAAATACCTAAACGAAAAAATGTTAAGCACTTTTAGATGTATCATCTTAAAGAGTGAAGAAGGGGGTAAAGTATATGTTTAGGAGTTGTTGTTTTTTCAAAAATAAATAAAATAAAAGTTAATTTTTTATCACTTAGATAATTTAGATAAATGAAAGTTTTGCAAATTTCAGCATTTAAATTTTTTTATGCTGTTTCAATTTAACAAATTATTAAAATTATTAAAATGGTAAGTGCATGTATTTATGAAATACAAAACTGGAAATCTTTTTATGATCAATTATCTATACAAATAAATAAAATTGGAGTGTCAGTTTGTAATATTAAAATAAACACTTTTTACTAAATGCATATGGATGTATACTCTATACATATACCAAAATAACACATTTTACAATTTTTGTCTGACTGTCTGTATGTCTGTTTGTTCCGGCTAATCTCTGAAACGGGTGGACTGATTTTGACGGGACTTTCACTGTCAGGTAGCCGATATAATAAGGAGTAAGTTAGGCTACTTTTATTTTAGAAATTTATTTATTTAGTAACTTTGCGAACTGAACACGCGGACGAAGTCGTGGGCACAGCTAGTATATGATATTTACGCGAAAGAGCTAGTCTCTATAAACAAAATGAAATGCCGCAATGTAATGAACACGCATAATTTCCGAACCAATGCACCAGATTGAAAAATTCTTTTTTTGTGTTCGTTACTATCACTATTCTATCTATTTTATATATATCATTTAAAAAATTATATAATCACAAAAAAATATATACACAAACGTACATTCAACTACATGAGGCTCTGAATGCGGCTTCAAAATTTAGTTATAATTTCTGAATTGCAGGCATGCGGTGCCCGTGGTGCACAAACAGCAGCGACAAACAAACCCGCATTGTGCGCCGCTCGAAGAGTGCTCTCGTTGTGCTGTTGTTGCTACGGTTCTAGTCATAGGCGATAGAGGATTAGGCTGTTTTAATAGCTTAAAATTATAGAGGTTCGTATCTCAGTAAAAATTCTGTTTCATTGAAATCAATTGATCTAATTCATTGTATCGTCGACGATTAACGTAAGATCGCCATTGGGGGCTGAATAAGGACTGAAGCCAGCGAGCGAGCGTATCTCGGTTCGGCTTTGGCATGATGTTATTCGCCGACTGTATGTCAGTTAAATTTATATTAAATAATTGTAAAGTTATTAGAAGAGAAGGCTACAATATATCGTGATCTACACATTCTGATACATTTTGCAATATTTAAATCGCTCTAGCTTATACCATAACACCGATGCCAATGGCTACAGTATTGTTGTGTTTGGTTCCGCCACGGTCTTTTGACGAAGTGCTCCAAGTGATGAACGAGTAAGCACAGTTTTGGGTATCAAAATTTAAATTTTAATGCCTACGCCACTACCGAAGCAAAATTTTAGGGGCGTTGGTCAATTTACATCAATCATTCGGATCACGATCAAAAATGTTACAACGAAGGAATCTTTGGATTTTACATTTAATTTATAACACACTTTTTGTTTACGATTTTTGACAAATTATACGCGTACCTATAAACTGAGTCTTATTTTTATTTCTAAATTATTTGTTAAAAAGTAATAATTCATTTTTAATTTGTAAGATAAATCTATAATTGACATTATTTTTCAGTGAAATAATTGTTAAATTTTAAGCTTATAAACCAATTATTTTTAATTGAGATACGACTATTAATTTTTAAATTTTAAATTACAGATCCCGATTTCAGTTAAATTCTCTATATTTATGTAGAGAGATATACTTTAAAAATAGGTGAAAAGTGTTCCAATGATTAGGTACATTGAATAATATAGGACCGTTGAAGGCAAATCGTTTTCGGGCATAATAATCATTAAAAGTATTCCCATTTTATTGGAGCTCCGACTCCAACCTCTTCGATTATGATCTCTATCCTTTTTTAGGGTACCGTTAAATATATAAAAAATGTTTTGATAAAAAGTTTTTACATTATATGAATTGTAACATTTTAATTGTAAAATAATAGAAAAATAAAACGGTACGTTATATAACAAAAATCAAAGTAATGTATAAAAATGAAGTGCCTGTAATTTCAAAATAACTGGGTTTTTAAAGTGCATATAGTTATTAACACGATACTAAAACACAAATAAACGATTTCAAAATATCTGTCTGCCTGTCTATCTTTCTGTTTGCCCGGACTAATCTTCGGAACAGATTTTTGCGGAACTTTAACTTAAGATATAGGAGGTTGTGAAGCAACATATAGGCTACTTTTATCCCGGAATTCCCGCCAAATCAGGATTTACGTGGGAAAAAAGCGTATACCATGAACGAATACCTAGATAGATATCAAACAATTCCAACATTTTTCTATAAATACGAAAATCTTTGCGCGCAAACCCAACTAAAATCTCAAATACAAAATAATATATAGATATGTAAATAGTATTTAAAAAAAAAAAAAACAAAAAAAATTTAAAATACTGCAATCTGCATACCAAAGAATTTACTGTTTCGTAAAGTTTTTAAATTTATTTTTTTATTTACATGATAAAACCGATTTTAATCGCTTGTCTCTATGTTGTACTACTGTCTCTATGTTGTACTACTGTCTCTATGTTGTACTACTGTCTCTGAATCGGCTAAAACAAGATAAAAGAGGTCACATGGCAAAATACGTTTTATCACATCAGGCAGTTAAAGTATATTGAGTATCCCATAGAATCTTCCACGCCAACGAAGTCACGGGTACAGCTAGCGTTAAATGGTTATAGTATGTAGATGATTTTTAAAATAAGTTCTATAATTTTTAATTAATCGACTGGTTTCTGTACGAATAAAAAATATTAATATTATTTATCTTATATTATTTGACATATTTATAAGTTTTTTTTGTAGGAAATATCATCATCATCATCAACGATAACGAGGAAATATACGAGTATATAATAAATATGCACAATTTTGTACGGAATTCTTACAAACGATCAGAGTGAAGATTCTTGATTTGATTTTTATTATAAAATCATATTCGAATATAGGGGAACGAAAAATAAAACAAGTAGTTCCATAACATGTAATTTTGGTAAATAGCTCTTTGATACGAATCAAATCGTTTTAGGAACAAAAAGCTGTACAAATGAATATAAGCTTTATGTATTTTATTATTTTCTTGTATTTAGCTTCTAGGAACAACATGTTTGTTAGATTTAGTTTTAACAATTTTGAAAATATATCTATAAATCCATTTAGCTAGGTGCGTAGAAAATATGGTAATAAAAGCAAAAAGAGTAAATTATTATTTTTAGTTGTAACGATGTCTTCCATATTAAGTTAAGTTAAAGATTCTATTTAGGCAGTGGATATTGAATATATCGCACTGTATTTATTATTATGTTACACATATAGTAAACCTTAATTTATTTTTACTATATAATGTCTCTAAAAATAAGTGAAAAAATAGAGTCCTCATTGAGTCCTGTGCCTCCAGAGTCGCATTTTTCCTTTCGTCAGATTCACCCATTCCGGTGGACAGAAAAACAAATGAAAAGTGGCGGAAACTGTTTTTTTTTTTTTTTTTTTTTAAATGAAAACTGGAAATTACGAAAAGACTTTTCCCTTTTAAATGAAGCTTTATTTCGTTTTATGAAAATTTCTAATTCTGAAAATATTTCTTGATATTACGGATAGTTTCTGTTTTGACTCTGGATCTGTAAAAAATATGAATCTTTTTTTGTAACTTGTGTAAGTATTTATAAATAAATACAACGATTTGATTTCTTAATGTATCATTGGATATCTTTGTATTCTAAAGTTAACACACACAGGTACATTAATTACTTGCATGCATGTAAAAGTGCACATGTGTGTAAGGTGGCGTGCCGTGTGGGGGCTGGAGGCCACTCCCTCGTCGACGCCTGCTCATTTTAAATTGTAATTACAATTTATTATTGTGTCTCTGTGCCGCCTTCGTCGTTGCCGCCATTTTATCAACTCTTGTGCTGGATAATTCCAGTATTTCCAATAACGAATGGAAGGCGATTGAGGATTATTACAATCGTAATTGCTTTGCCTGGCAAAAGCTAACACAACAATGTTGGAGTGTAATGACTTGACCATTATTGAAATTTCTTGAATAAAAATAAATTCTTGAGTTATGATAAATAAATATCGCTTAGTATTTATAATAACGTGTATTAAGTTCGTAGTCTACACAGGTTCTTTTCTTTTTTATTCTTTCTAGTTTATGTGTTTAGGAATTTATATTTTATTTTGTCTAAAAAAGTAATTTCTCGAAAATTTGTGCCTATTTTGTATTGCGAACGCATGATAGTTAAATAATCGTTACGTTTTATGAAATTATTAAATTTACGGAACGATATTTTTGATTTTCCAGTCCGTAAAATCTTTAACAGAGTATTAGAAAACTTTACAAAAATGTAGCCGAATTCATTCAGCCGTTTTCCAAAGTTTTACGCATCAAAACACATTTTGACATCAATTTTACTACTGAAGGCTTAAAATCGCATTATTAGTTTTATACGTAACTAGTTACTTCCACGGGAAAGAAAAATGCGTCTGAACTAAGCGACAATCGACGACTATTGAAGAGAAATTACAATAATGCATTCCTACGCAATATTGTAATTTTATCAATTCATTACTTTAAAGAGTGATTGAGTAAATGACGTGAGTGATATTGAATGATGAATATAATTGAATGAATTACCATGCATACATATATATGTATTCTTTTCTTACTTTTTTAATAATTTCTAATCTGCTGACACTGTTTTTTGCAGGCGTAACGATTCTAAATCTTAACTGTTGTAGTAGATTTGATTGCATGTTACATTTTCCACATTTGCATTTCTTTTCTTATTTTCGATATAAGATTTTTGTTTTGTATGACTTATTTGTGTTCGTAGCAAAGCTCTGTAAACTTGAATGAATGGATGCATAAATAAATAAATAACGAGTATCGGAAACGTTGTGTTCGCTCTGTTAAGTTCATATTTTAAGGAAACTTTTTTAAAGCTTGAGCTCATAAGGCCTTTTGTACGTTTCTGTTGAGAAAATCAAATAATTTAAAATATTTTAATGGAAATATATTGAGTACATAAACAATAACAGCGTTTCTGCAATCTTGTAAGAAGTCAAAATAATAGCAAGCTACGTAGCAGCATATGAAGTAATCGCATATGAAGTTCTCAAAAACAATATTTTACAGTATAACATACACAAGGTAATTAATAAACAATTTATTGAAATACTAAATTAATTACATAATAATTGTCGTATTTTATTTTTCACTTTGCAATAAGGTTAAATTAATTTAATTTTGATCCTCTGTTTTTACTTAGGTTATAAGAAAAACTTGTAGTAAAAGTAAATTGTATATAAAATTCAAATCAAATAAAAAAAAAAAATACTATAAATATAAATGCAAATTCACCATGAATAATATTTTAGCTCTGTGCTAATTATAGATATTCTTGCTTAAATAACCTCCCAAAAATCAAAACTACTAAACTTTTATTTATTTCGTTTTTGACTTTCCACACCTTTGACGCGAATAGAAATTTTAAATAAATTATTTAACGTAACAATATTTAAGCTAAACTCATTTTATGTTGCTAGAATAATTGCAGTCAACTCTGCCATAAACTTAACATCCAAGACAGAATTTTATAAGCGAAAGCCTTTGAAGATTAATGTAAAATGTAAACATTGAAATCCCGAGCGCCTGAATTAAATCCAATTGTATTAAGAGCGGGAGGTCTTCAGACAGTATCAAATATCTTAGTTGATGCGAATCTGTGACTTGACGTTGCTCTGCTGTCGTTTCTAGTTAAGGCTTTAATAACTGTTTTACGGAACGAAATTGTAGAAATGGTTTAATTAATAGGATTTCAAGTAAAGGAGGTATATTTAGAGATAATTGTGTTTCTTGGTAGTGTTGATAATCCTATTCTTGTTCGATGTTTGATGTAGTAGGAAAGATATTTCGGTGGTTATATGACTAACTAGCAGCTGCCCGCGGCTTTGCAAGTGATTTAACCTCCGTTTCAAAAACGTTGAATTACAAATTTACGTATTGTGTATTGTATTTGTGATCAAAAGCCTATGGAAAAAGTTTCAAGCTTCTATCTACAGAAACAACAGATTTCTGACATTCAACAAATTTCATCTTCTATTTTACCCATGTTTACTAATTTTTAACTAATAGCTCAGAATTAAAATTTGATGTGTCTAGCTTCAAAAATGACGAACTTTCCATTTAATTTTTAATCCCTACTTCACCCCTTTAAGGTTAGGTTAGCTGAATAGGTATTTCAGCATTTGTGGACAGATAGTCTTTTGTAAATCAGTAACACAAAGATTGAGTTTTATGCTTCAAATTTAAAAAATGATGATCTTGTCATACAATCATTTAACCCCCATATATTTCACTTTCCCCGATGTATATTTTTTCAAAATCTGTTCGTTACAACTAACTGTAATACTAAAAATAACTTTCATACAAACGTGCGAGAGCCCTAAGACGCCTTTAATACGGCCTTAGTCGCAAAATCTGTTCTTACAGAATGTCTACTAACTATAAACCACCTTTCTGCCAAATTTTATCTTTATGCATCCAGTGACTTTTTAGATTTCGTGATAAGTGAACGACTCAACGGTTTCATATATATAGATGTGTTAATTCATTTTAATTTTGTAAAAGGTGCAATTTAGGTGTTAAAACCAAAATGTTATGTGTTCTTTTTTAACCATATTTAAATGTAATATATCTTTTTTTTTATATAATTAAAATATACGCACCCACAATTGACAAATAAACACGTCAAATTAATGGTTTGTCAAATGTTAGTTAAGTTAAAAATTAAAGAGCATTGACACGATTGACTTTAAAAGTAAGATAATTTGAATTCAAATAGTATGCAAATTCGAATAACAGCCCTTTTCTCCGAGGGTTAAGATGTTTTTGTAGCAAAGTGTTGCTACAATTTATTGTTCAGCAATCGCCTTTCTTTTCCATCAAATTGATATGAATAAAGATTCCTTTTAGAAAAGTCTGTAAATGAATTTTTCCTTTTCATTGAAAAAAGTTTTTAAATTATATTTTTGTTGCTAGGGTGAAAGTTATTTATTGCCTTGGTTTAAAAATTATATATATTTTTAATGTTAAGTGTTATTTTAGATAGCATTTTATTAATATTGCAATAATAAATTACCTACTGCTGAAGGAACTGCTCACTAAATAATCGAAACAAGAAAGATAATTGTGCTACTAAACCAAACAACATGCACAATAATCAATATTAGATATTTAATGACTCCAGTCTAACAGTTCTAACTCAGGGGGAGCGATAGAAAGCCTTTATCACCCTATTTAGTAATGAAAGCGTAACAAGACAATAAATAAGGCCATACATCACGCAGAAACATAGCTCAAAGTTATTTAATTATCTAAAGGAAAAACTAATCCGTTGTTGAGAACGAAAATTACGCGCCCCGTCGACAGGTGCTCTTACGTGTGTGCATGCGTGGCTTCATACAGGCTGTTCACGAAAACAAAACAGGTGAATAATAAACATGAGTGATTTACCTAGACCCGCTTTTTAGACCAATTTGTATAGTTGGTCGCATATGAATCATTGTTCATACAAAAAATATATACAAATAATAATAATTGTGTTTGCAGGCAAACGAAAAAAAGCACCGACTTCAATTATATCGACAACCAATATAACATAGGTAGACGAAAAATTAGTCAGTAAATACGCAGTAGATGATAAACATCGGCTTTCGATTAAATTTAAAATCATCAAAATCGGTAAACCCAGTAAGCAGTTATGGGGATTTTCGAGTATCTCTCGATTTCTCTGGGATCCCATCATCACATCCTGGTTTCCTTATCATGATATCACACCAAGGATATCTCAAGGTTTATCTCAAGGTTTTTTAAATTTACGAGTATTAACATAATTATATATATAGTCTTGTTGTTTTGAAGTCGGTTAAAAATACCAACTGTTACCCGTTTCTTAAACAACTTAAAAAATGATCATCTGATTTCGATAAACATTAAAAAAAATAGTAAGTAGTAGTAGTAGTAATTAAATTAACAATGTGTTCAATATTTTAACATTACATTATAAATAAATGTAACACTATTTGCTTAAATTAATTCCCCCGATTCCCCCCGGAGCTCTGGTCACTTACTCACCAACAGGAACACAACTGCTTGAAACAGTGTTATTTAGCTGTGGAGGTACTACCCCAGTCGGTCTGCTCCATATTTTGAGCAGGATATTTCTTGCTGTGCCCTACCTCAGTTGAATGTAGTGCAATAGCGAATTCTACTTTAGAACTTTTCGATTAAATAATGTAATTTAAATGCTTGTATGGTAAGTACTAGTTGCGGACCTAGTAGTATAAAAAAAAATGTGTCAACCTCACATAAAACATAATCATTACTTAAAAAGAAATGAACCTATTGGTTCTTTTCATTTTATTTTTCATGATAATAAAATAATTAATAAAAAAGTAATATTTAAATAACCATCAACCTGTATATTAGCGCCATACTTCAATAGAGACTATAGGCGGCAAGTAGCTGTCTTGTGCGACAATATTTATGTCTGCAATATTAACTCTTATGCGACTACTATTTACAGTATTTCCAAAAGGCTCATAATAAAATATGTCACGTTTTAATAACGTAACAATAATGACGATATTTCTTTTGATCTGTAATATATCATTATACCTAAAGACTAGGCCGTTGGCGTAGTTTGCAGTAACCTTACTTTCTGCTTTAGGTATTGTAGGTTCAATTCCGTTTCGCGATGATTCGTTCCAGTGTAATATATGTAACTATAAGTCGGCAGGTACAAACACATTTGGTTCCCTATATTAGCAAAAGACGACAGTGTGCTATAAAAAATAAAAAATAAATGACTTAAGTTTTATTGTGTGATCTTATATTTATATTCAGATATAGATTTAATCACAAAGTTTGGGAAATCAAAAATATTTAAGCGAGAACAGATAGAGCGGTGTCCATAAAAAGAGGGCGTCGCATCAGAGCGTCCACCGGCCCCGGGCAAATATAAAAATCATTCATATGGACAAAATAAAATTGCATCCCAAATAACCCTGTGCTCACCGGCCGAAAATCTATTAGCAATAAATATCAAGTTTTCCGATTTAACAGGATTTAAAATGGCGGAGCGTCTCTAATATAATTTCAAAGTTTCTATGACTTTTCTTGGTTTACGACACTGTAGTTTGGTTATCGGGATTCTGTACATTACCGCGATAAAATCTTAATTTTTTCTTATTTTATTAGATAACCTGTAACATATTAAATGCATTTCTAAAAGCTTAAAATTTAATCAGAATTATGCATAATCATAATTATAATTTATACAAATATGGTGTTAGTAGTTTACAAACTACAACATACATGTGTATCTCTTTTTATTGGAATCGCCTTTAAATATATGATTTAAATATTATTGTACCGAATAACATATTTTTTGTTAAAAACATCCCTTTTTAATAGGACTACACATTCGATTATTTGTCTTTGATCAAAATATGTTTTTATCGGTCCCCATCGATTTCATAATATGCTCGTTTTTGTTGCTTAGCTCACACGTTTTATAAGGTTTGACGATAGTATAATCTAAGCCAGGCTTTTTCTTTAGTGGTAAGTAAGTACCTGGGTGACCAAATTTAGTTCGGTATTTTTAGTATATCGTGTTTTTTGGAAATCATATTTAATTTTTTTCCGATATTACCGACATAATAATAAAAAATATGAACTGGTTATTTAAAGAAAAATCATAAGTGCAATTAGAAAAAAGGAAAAAAAAATAATCGATCTCAGATACGGGGATTTAAGCTGTGGTCTTCGCGGTCGATCCCGACCAGCCGATTTCCCATTCGAGCTATTAAAACTTTATTGACAGTTGCGAAATTTGTTTTCGTATTCTCACGATATTGTAGCCATTTTTTCATCGCCTAACAACAGGGATAAAACGACATTTTATAAAAAATGAATCCTAGCTATATCGATTTTTGCCCCCGAAATCCCTTACATACTAAATTTCATGAAAATCGTTGGAGCCGTTTTCGAGATTCAGATTATATATATATATATATATTCCGAGATGCAGATCATATATATATATATATATATATATATATATATATATATATATATATATATATATATATATATATATATATATATATATATATATATATATATACGAGAATTGCTCGTTTATTAATATTTGATTAAGAAAGGGATGGATTACAATTTTACGTCGTATATAGTAAAACTACAATAAGTACTTTAGGATTACTGTTATGAGTTCTAGCGTTACAACGCTAAACGTTCGAATAAGCTGTAACAGGAATTAATAAAAAAGCACAGATATTTCACATTGCTTACTTACGTTAACAGTCTGAATAATGTTGTATACGTGACGCTATATTTCATGTAAGATATCACTGATTTTCTACTAAAACAGAGTTTATATATTATTTTCAAAAGAGTAACCGCAGAGTTTCTTGCTGATTCTCCTCTGCAGAGACATAATAAGATCGGCAAACAAGCGTACGGCTCACCTTATGGTAAGCTATTGCTGTAGCATATAGAACCCTGCAACACCAGAAGTATCGCAAGTGCGTTGCCGACCCAAGCCCTAATCCCACCACCCCAGGAGCTTTGGTGGTCACCTTAATTACCAACAGGAACACAATACTGCTTGAAAACAGTATTACTTAGCATACAGCTACATTCGGAATCGGTGGTAACTTCACTTTTAAAAATAATAATTATTATTTTAAAAAAAAATCGTAAAATGACGATTCTTAGGTGCTTTTGAACCCTATTTGAATAAAGTTATTTATGATTTTGATTTTGAAATATATTAAATATTTTTGCCTATTAAACTTACGTCGTTGTTATTTAATGTGTATATTTCTTTTAAAGTGTTTTTGATATAAAAATACTAGTAATATACAGCAGTAAAATACAGCAGTAACGTATAAAACGTTACTGATGTATTTCTTATTCATTGTTAATAATTAATGAGACAAAACTGTTTAAACTGCTGACTGTTTCTATATACTTCACGCTACGCTTTGGCCTGTAATATCCCACTGATGAGCATAGGCTCTTCTTTCCCCATGTACATAGAAGAAGGATCTGAGCTTAATTCACCACCCTGCTCCAATGCGGGTTGGCATTCCCTACTACTTATGAGTAACGATCGCTATAAGGTATACATGATAACAACCGGGACCGACAGCTTAACGTGCTCTCCGAGGCACGGAGAACAAACAATCAGACCGGAAATAAATATTTTTATAAAAAGAAATATCCACTCCGAGCGGGAATCGAACCCGCGACATCGGTGTTTAGGCGACGCCGACACGGCACATACACCAGAGTGGTTAACCTACTTGTATATAGTAGTTTTTAAAAAATGATTTTAAAATAATACATTTTGTACATAAAAAAATCGTGGCAGTAAAGAGTATAGCCACCCCCTTTCTTCCCGTGGGTATCGTAAGGGGCGACTAAGGAATAACACAGTTCCACTATCATCTTGGAACTTATAAAGCCGACCGATGGTGGGATAACCATCCAACTGCTGGCTTTTAAATACACAGGTCAAAGACGGGCAGCACAGTCTTCGGTGCGACAAAGCTAGCCCTGCGGTCACCTACCCGCCTGCCCAACGTGGTGATTATGGGCAACACAAATGAGTTCACGCCATTTCTGGTGCGAACTTGTGGAGGCCTATGTCCAGCAGTGGACTGCGATAGGCTGAAGTGATGTACATAAAATACCATTTTGAAACATAATGTGGTGAAGTACAGTAGGTACTGTAATGTGTATTATAATTAAACTTTTCACTGAAAATTTGAGTTAAGGACTTCCTTAAGATGATATATACGTATAAGTAAAACAATCGTACCAATAACCATGATATGATACTATTCCTAGTAAAGCAAAAAAATTTGAAGCAATGGAACCTAATAAGCTAAAAAACCTAGCAGCTCATTCAAAAACTGATTTGTTGTACTTTATACACAAGATTATGATTCATCCTATTTTGATTGTAACACTATTATAAATTGAGTACAATAATATTATATATGTATATGAATAAATATGGAGCTGAAGAAGTTTTAATTCAGTCGTGTGGTCTTAAAGCACATTCTTTTTTTTATTAACAATATATAACATGATTTTCGAAAATTCTTTAAAAAATAAATTATTTTGTGGTATGTATTATATTATAAAGGCTTTTTTAATTATTGTCATAAATCCAACGATGCTATCTTAGTTTTTTAACCGACTTCCAAAAAAGGAGGAGGTTCTCAATTCGACTGTTTTTTTTTTTTCTTTTAAGTATGTTACATCAGAACTTTTGACCGTGTGGACCGATTTCGACAATTTTGTTTAATTGAAAGGTGGCGTGTGTCAATTGGTCCCTTTTAAATTTATTTGAGATCTAACAACTACTTTTCGGGCTATATCTAATAATGCGTTTTTACTTGACGCTTTTTTCATCGATCTACGTTGTATTATACCGCATAACTTTCTACTGGATATACCGATTTTGATAATTCTTTTTTTGTTAAAAAGGAGATATCCCTAGTTTAGTACTATGATAAGGAAACCAGGATCTGATGATGCGATCCCAGAAAAATCGAGGGAAACTCTTTAAAATCCGCAATAACTTTTTACTGGGTGTACCGATTTTAATAATTTTTAATTTAATCGAAAGCTGAAGTTTGTCATGTGGTCACATATAAATTTTATTGAGATCTGATAACTACTTTTTGAGTAATCTTTGATAACGCGTAGTTACTTGACTATTTTTTCGTCGATATACGTTGTATTACTCGTCGATGTAATTGAAGTAGGTTTTTTTTCGTTTGCGAGCAAACACAATTTATATCAATTTGACTGACACTTGTTACTTATTTAAATGTGAGTAAAATCTTGTGCATTTTTATCTTAGAAAGTTTGATTGGAAAACAGTTGTACGTATTTTTACAAACAGATACGTAAATACAAACATAAAGAGTATATAATTATTTGTCTTAATGATTACTGACAGTTTAAATGTCAGTAGAGTAATTCTACAGGCAATTTATTTACTATTAACCGACTTCTTTAAAACTTTACACTTGTAAATGACAGACTATTCAGTAGCAATTTGGATTGGATCTGAGGTATTACGCTAGTGATTTTTTTTCTGCAAATATATTTTACTGTTATTTGCTAAAATAACATTTTTTTTTCGATATTGAAGCATATGTAATTATGTACGTTTAGAGTGTTAAACTTCAGAAACGATTATGAAGTTCTTTCTAGCTTTGTATAATAAATGTTCAATTGTTATTTAAATTTGTATACTTATTAGGATAGGTTATTTTAAGATTCAAAACAACAAATGATAATTTTCATTTTTAATTTTGATATTTTCCTCTACGATACAAGGCACACACACAATTTTAAGTAAAATTATAATATAACTATAATTATAATAAAAATAATAAATAATAACTCGCTTTATGAACGCAATAACCAAGGTATTAATGTGTACACTGATAAGCCTCGACATCTAATTGACAAAAGAAACCTACGCTAACGGTTACTAGTTTACCAGAACTTTACAATTAAACTTTGAATAGTGAAACTCTCTTACATTTTATTATAAAAATGAAAGAAATGATATGAAGTTACCACATTCACGCCCTGCATACAACCACACACGCGCATTCATCTAAACATTTATTGTAACAGCTAAGTTTTATTTATTACGTCGCATTATCCGTTACAGATAATATGTATGAAATTAATCGTCTCAAGCATTATTTACTATCGGCGCTTGACTATTTGTTCAGTTTTTTTATACATTTTCTGCAATTTTATGTCATGTCTTTACATGTGAGGCCAAATGTATTTGAAATCGTGATGATATTCGTGTCATACTCATAGCCAAGCGCCAATCGAACACTTGGTACAATGTCTAAATCTTATTTAAACTATTTTAGACATTAAAAGTCATTTTGTAAACTAAGCATCGATATAAATAACGCTATACTTTATACTTTATCTATAACTTTAAACCTACTGCACTTAATACAATAGCTACCCACGTACACCGATCATGGATATGAGATGCTGAGATTATATTACAATGTCTAAAGTACGAAACTTTAAAGAAACGCTTACATTATGTTGTACGCCAGAACTCTTTGTGGGTATTCAGTCATATTTGTATTTGTATAATGAATCATTAAAATCGCTAACTTAACAAATCTATCGTACACTTCTATCTTTTTTTAGATATACTAGTATCAGTTAAATCTAATCATTGCACTAAAATGAATAAGTTATTTTATGTTGAAGATCACATATTCACATTGAAATAATTTACACTCTTTGAATTCTCAGATAAGTCGATGATAGTTGTGCAATTTTACGACAATTTAATGAAATTGTAAAATAAACAGAAAAGTGACTCCATATACAATTGTTTGAAAAACATTTAAAAGCAGTCTTAGGTCAATTCCAACTGTTTTGGTGGTCAATTGTTTTTTGTTTTGTTGTTGGCATTATTGTTACAAATAATAAGAAAGCCAAGGCGGGCTGTTGCTTTTTTAAATATATAAATTGTAAATCATGATACTTAATGTATAAATATGGCATTTAACAATAAGTTTAAAGGTACATTTTGTAAAAGATTAAATGTTGACGAATAAATTATGTGTATCGTCGATAAACCGTTAGGCTTCAACCTTAAAAATATTAAGAAATATTTACAAATTTCACTATGGAAGAAGAGTTTCTGCGACTTCGCTGTACGCCACGAAATCTACGTGCTTATATCGAATTTAATAACAGTATTTACAGTTAATCTCAAAGTAAAAGTACTTATTCGAGATCAGATACACAAAAAAATGTTAATTTATTAATTCAATGCTTTTAATGTACAAAAACGAGCGTGTCGTTTCGGAATAAGACTCGTGAGTAGTCCTTCACAAGTGTCAATAGAGCGCGTTCAAATTCCAATGACAAAATATCTTTGGATCAACGATTGGCGTTCTATTTTTCTCTGAACTCAGGTTTGACGCTTATGATGGGTTTTCTTGTTTCGTCGCTGTTTTCGTATTGGTCGGGGAAATCTGCGGCCCCGGTGTTTGCCAGCTAAGTGGCGGAGCTGAACAGTACTGAGTTCTTGTAGTAGCTGGCGCGGTCTGACAGCGGGCTCTTCACGTCACGTTCCATGGCTTGTTGGCGGGACTTGCGCTCCATCTCCAACTCTTGCGCCAAGGATTCTGTTGACAAGAGAAATTATGTTAAATACTTTATTATTTATATACTGTTATTGATGCATTCAAAAATGTTTCGTAATAGCTTAATTTTAATTAAAACAGTTACAATAAATATTTTGGTTACTTTAAAAACCATGAATTGATTTATAAACTTATTTATACATATTTGGCGCCAAGGTATGAATGCGTCGCCCCGGAAAATGTTATTAGTAACGTGGGTGGGTGACATCAAACGGACGCTACATCTATATGTTACTTTCTAATTTAATACTGAATGTTGCTTTTGTTATAAACGTAAGCGTATATATATATCACAGGCAGTTATTAAATTGTGAATCGCGTTTGAGGTTAATATTAATAGAACATTTCGCGTATAAATGCTCAAAATGAAAAATAAGAAACTTGTTTTAAACATATGTATATTTAAGTGGCATTAATATGAAAATTTTAATATGAAATATAAATAAAATTAGGTATTTATTGCTGTTTTAATTGAGGATGGTATGTGAGCGAGAAACCATAAAGTTTTAAGTAATTAGAACACAAAATCTTAGTTTTGTCATACACCTAATATATCTTTGTATAGTTAGGTAGTATTAGTAACAGTTAAGACTTTAAAATTCTTTTAGATAAGTTAAACGATAATCAAGTGCATGTACAATGAATTACTTCATGATTTTAGCTACAGGGATGAACGGCGGGTGCATTTAGACGTTGCGTGAACATAACGCAATTGTCTTGATAGACGCAGTTCTTAGTTGTTACAATAAAAGTTGCTCAGTTAATGTTTTACGAAATTTGAAGTAAAATTTGTAATTTGAAAATATAAGAAAAAATATTATTTAAATACATCGGTGTCGGTTATAAATTAATAAATCTAAAGATCCTCATTTAATAGTTATAATATTATTAAAATTTATAAATATACATTCAAGGAGACAAAACCAAAGTTCTTTAAAACTTTTGCAGTAGTAATAATCAACTATCAAAATCTTAAGACCGGGTAAATCGCGTTCCTTTATAATTGTCCACAAAAATTTAATTCTTTAATATTAATCAAAGCAGATTATTTGTTCAGGCTATTCTAAGAATGTGTAAACAACATCATGCCTTAATACATTAGAAACGTTTTACAACGAGACACAAACAAGTTAAAAGAAAAAAATAAATGAAATGAATATTTTCTAACAAGATTTTAGGAAAATTGACAAAGTTCGTGAAGAGGCAAGAGTAGGTGAGGTAAGGCAATTGTCTCCGAAAACGTCTACGTTTTACGAAATATGCTTATTCAATTTCATGCAACGCTTGCCGCCTCCTGCAATTTACGAGATATAAAAGATATAAACGGAATCACGTTTTTTGCTTACTCTAAGGAATATTTTCTCAACGGGAATTCAATTTCTGTACGAAATATTCGTTTACGATTTATGCTTTAAAAGTAATCTGCTTCATGAATTATAAGTAAGTATTACTCGATGAATATATATTTCTAAATTAATACAATAAAAACAATTTAACCTATAATAAAGATATTCTTTCTTCCTTTTTAGGTATTATAAAATTGTACAACTATTTAATTAAGTAGCCAAGTACATAGTAGCTATAATATCAAGTTTATTTGTTAGTGTGATTGCGCTTGTATGACGAGGAAGTTTGCAAAATTTACGCTACTACGTCTAGCAGTAACTACAAATGACTCTAATCCGATAGGTATCGTAACGAAATGAATCCCTGTCGGGCGGCTACAATACAACATATTGTAGAAAGTTATGTTTGTGACCTTTAATCTAAGTAAGCTTTTGATTAAATGGCACGATTTGTAATTCATTCATCATTAAAAAACTCAATTGTAATCCGATTTGTCTCAGCGACGACTGGCTCCAGGGCATCACACTCGCAAGTGTCGTCATTGGGGGTTGTCCCGAAACAGAAACCTATTATCCCGGGTGAGATTATACGCCTAGGGCGTCACAATTAAATATTATACACTTAAAAGCTTCGGCCTTTGCCGTTTCACTTCGCTGCCACCCCTAAATGTCCCATTAGGTCTGTTTGAATACGTAATATTTTTGCATTTGCCGCTCCTAAAACAGAACTGCCGGTTCCTTTGAGTGCTATAATCTATTTGTTCTTTGAAATAACTGTTACGCTTGGGCGCTCGAGTTAAATAAAAAGTTAGTCCTTCTTGTAGGAGTCCGCTTCTATAAGCCACACTTTGATGTATTTTGTTTTTATGTCATTTAGGTATATCTTCTACGAAAATATTATGAAAAGAATAATTCTGTATTTTAAGACAGGGTTAACCATTGTTTAAATGAGTCACTAATACACCACAAAATACGTAGCTTTAAGAACAATGAAAACATTTAATCGTTGATCGGTGTAAAAGTTTATTTCAATTAATTCTGTAACTAAAGTGAAGATAGCGTAAGAAATAAGACTTTTACTCGGTTTACAGACAAATTGTTTCTTTCAATTTGGTCGAACAAAAACAGCTCCTGCTCAGTTTGTTTCTCCTTTTATTTACCACTTTTATAGACGTCATTGATCCTCGATTTAATTTTTTGGTAAAAAAGTTACAACCTTTCTTTAGTAATTTAATATCTCTGAAAAATTTAATCAAAGGTGATATTTTATCCGAAGAGCAATTGAAGGTTCTGAGCGAAATTAAAATAATTAAACTACAGCGCACAAACATTATTCTTTTCAAAATATGAGAAGGTTGTTATGGACGGCTTGGCCGATATCAATATCCGGAACATATCAATTTCACTCCTAAACATATTAGTGAAATACTAACTGCTTGCTTCTTCACTCTTTACTAGATCTGAGACAAGTTAAGGATAGATTGATTGCTGCTGACTTTTTGAAGTGTGTCTAATCACTTGAATTGGTTTCCTATTAAATGTTATTCTTTCTTTTTTCCGAAGGATTCAATTCCGTCAAGTCCGTGACACAATGAAGTTCGTTTTAAATGTGACTTTTACAAAAAAAAAAAAAACTTTTATTTAATTCGTGATTAGGGCGTTTTGACTATCGAACGGTGAGATTGATTTTATCGAAAGATTTTTTTTACATTAAATTATTAATAAGCGGCTGAAGTCTATGTGCATATTTTAATACCAGCTAAACTATAAGCCTTAGTACGATGTTTTATAGCCTATAACGTTCCACCGTAAATAAGTTTCCCAAGAAAAAAAAGTATAATCGGATCGGCATACCACTCGCGCGTTCAAACAAATACACTTTTTCTTTTTATAATATAAGCACAGACAAGTAAATATCTTCTTGAGGGCAAACCAAAATTAATATCGTCAAAGGTTTCTGGCGCACCTGTGCTATACAATTTTATTTCCATTCATTTTACAAGCGCACCTATAAAGTAGCCGGAAAAGTTGCGTCTTTATTAATTTTTCAAACTTTATATTACTTAACATCAGTTGGTTCATTTCATCTCTACCGCGTTTATGAAAACATACGCTGACTGACATTTATTTACACAAAACATGTTTTTCATTACAACTTGAACTATAATCCTATCTATCTACTTTTTTAATTATTGAATTTTAGGAAATATAAAAATTCACTTTAAATACTTTTGTCGCGGTGGCGCAACGGTCCCAGCACTGGTTTGTGGCTGTTGCGCTAGCGGTTGCGGGTTCGATCCCCACTTAAGTAAGTACTACTGGATGTATTATATTGATTTTTTGTATGTGGGTTTGGAATATCATGACAAACATTTGTATTTGCATACAGATGTTTACCGTGGTCTGGGTGTTTGTGCAGTCCTTGCGGATCTGCCCACCGTGGTCGGACCCGGTTGTTATCATGTACAACTGATAGCGATCGTTACTCATAATAGGGAATATATGCGCCAACCCGCATTGGAGCAGCGTGGTGGAGCTCTGATCCTTCTCCTACATGGGGATAGAGGTCTGTGCCCAGCAGTGGGATATTACAGGCTGAAGCGTACTATAAAATACTTTTATATTCGTAATCGTATTCAATTTGTTTTAAACTACCTCTTAACAGTTTACTTTTTTATTTTTATTTTTACAACAAAAACCATACATAATGTTTCCGTATTCTTATACTAATTAAAATCATAGTCAAATTTTGTTTTATCCTAAAACTCATAAAACTTAGGTGTAGCAGCTCAGATAAGAATCTCTAGCAATCTTTCCGTAGCGTCACGATCTCAGGATATCGTCAGTGATAGATATTTGAAGGACGACATGTTGACATATGAATGTTATTTACTGTTGAAGTAGTTGCGTGAAGTTATGCCAATCTATTGCCCTCGCTTTGCCCGTAAAGTTGTATTTATTAGCTTGTGATTTGTGGTTTTTATTTTAGATATTTTTGAAAATACTTGTATGTAAAAGATTTATATTACATATATTTTTATGGTAGCTTTTTTACAATTTGATTAAATTTTAAAAGGAACGCGTGCATTGGAAATATTTTTATATCATTTTGTTCTTCTATTTTTTGTTATTTAAAACTTTTGATTTATCCCGTACCGTTGAAGGAAAATGTAGAAAAAGTTTTCTAATTTACGAATAATAAAATATGTTTTTTCTTTTACCGGCGGCATCGAAGAAAGTTGATAAAAGGGCAAAGTTTTAATTTTTATTTATACTTTCTATTATCTTTTTACTGCAAAAGGTTGATTTTTAAGAAGAAAAAATTCTTAACATAATTTATTCGGTTCATTACAATAAAATGTATATATGAAAAATAAAGTAATCTCTTTTATTGTTATCTACAGTACTTCTAAATGCACGGCTCAAGTTACGTTCGGTTTATGAATTTAAAATAAAGAAATAAAAAAAATGTGTATTATTATAATTAAATATTAATCAGATGTATTCAAGCATGTCTCCTGCAATAAAAGCGATATGCCGTAGATATAATAAAATTAACGCTAAAAAGTTTTTAAGTTCTACTCAATATCTATTAATTTTATGGTTTTTATTTTATTTTAAAAGCTTTTCTCAGTGATACCATGAAATTAGTATTGTAATATTCCATTTGTAAGTATCGCAGTCGCGTGTTCGCGTGCGTTAGATACTTGGGAAGGGTAACAGTTAAATTAGTTGCAATTTCTACTTGAAAGCAAAGCCTGATGGCAGGGCACTTGTCGGCAGAACAGGAAATGTGGAGCGTATCAATGTTTCACTACAGTAAATGCTGATATATTACGACGTATGTTTATACCTATAAAATGGAATAGTAATTTTCTGTCGTAAAATAGAGTACTTGGGAAAATGACATTGTTGGTAATAAAAACTTTAACGTAGTTTTATTTTATTTATTTATTAAACCAGCTTTTTTTCTAACTATGTTAGCAAACAAGCGTACGGCTCACCTGATGGTAAGCGATTACCGTAGCTTATAGAAAAACGATTTCTCACTCCAATGACGCTATTTTCGGACTTTTTCATTTTATGTCATTTGTAAATAATGCGTAAATTATTAATTAGTGGTAAGCGATTACCGTAGCTTATAGACGCCGGCAGCACGAGAATCATAGCAAGCGCGTTGCTGACCCTATCCCCAGGCCCTCCCAGGAGTTCTGGTCACCTTACTCACCAACAGGAACACAATACTGTTTGAAAACAGTATCAGCTGTGGTTTTCTGTAATATCGAGGTACTAACCCAGTCGGGCTGCTCCATATTTTGAGCAGGAAATTTCTTGCTGTGCGCTACACATATTTCTTTCACACGATTTAGACTGTTCCGTTTTCTCCTATTAAAATATAGCCTATATCACTTAGTGATATTGTAGCATTGTCTCTGGTGGAAGAATTTTAAATGAGTGTAGTTGTTTTTAAGTGTATCCATAAGAAACAAACAAAAAAGAAAATCTTCCCTCTATACAATATTAGTATCGATTTAAAATATTTTTTAAAGTTTGGATATTCACTTTTAAAAAATGTTTCCGGTAATATTTATTACCGAACCAAATGAATATATATTAAATGTAATATTTAACTTTACGATTCGATAAATTTAAAACACAAAAGAGCAAAGCCAGTTTTCATATCCATCAGTCGCTGCATAAGGGTGTGGCTGCACACAATAGTATTTGAAAGTCCACAGAGGCCGGTGCATTTTTAATGAAATTTCTGGGCTTTCCACAAAGAGGAAATATGAATGAAAAAACTACTAACATGTGAGCGAAGTATACTCTTCTTGTTGGATTACCCTGGGTATTTCATGTACATTGCATATATTCCATTTTTTAAATGTTTGTTTGTGTTTTTTCTAACGTTTCTTATTTACTAAATGAATTTACATTTTGACTTTCTATTTATGTTTACGTAACCTACTTATAATTAAAAATGATCCGTACAATTTTATCTTCTCAGTTGTCTATTTTTAATTTATGTAAAGCCAGAAATCAACTAATAACGAATTGGAAATATATTTCTATTCGAACAATAACTTTCAATTACAATAACCTAAAACATTCGTTTCTGCTTTACGGTTTGTTATTATTATTTTCATGATACATCAATGAGCGCAACTCTCCCCAATACAATACCAATAAAAATAAGAATGCGTATATCGTTTTCTGCTTTTAAATAGTTGACATTCTCGATTCGCTAACGTATGTAATATGATGAGTTTAAACACTGCATGTTATTGTTTGCAAAAGGCTGATTTTTTATTTATTTTCAAATATGGATGTTTCAAATTTGTAATAAAGTTTACTTTATAGATATATTATATTGTTATTTGTTTTTTTATATTATCGTTATGGTTGTAAATTTTTTTATGTTTAGTTTAATGTTTTACAATTATTTAGATAACACTTGAAAGTTAAATGTTTTTTCGATAACGTATACAGTTTTCATCACATTTGTAGTCTCTTTCTTGTGGTTTAGGTTTACGCTACGTTAAAGTTTTGCAAGAAAATATTTGTGTGTCTCATACATACAGTCCTGCTAAGTATTAGTATGAATCATATTCATATTTTCGTAGCCGGGGCGTTAGTGTTTATTGTTGTATCTGGATCTCTGATTTACATCCTACTGGGACTTGTTGATTGTGAGGCCTTTTTTTATATGCAACCCATCCTAACGCTAAGTAAATAGAGATGTAAATAACTTACCAGAGTAATTCTGCCAGAAGGCAGCTCCTCCGCTCATGATATCGACGGGCGGCGGCGGATAGTTCCACTGCGGCTTGTCAGGAGTGCGTGACGGGTCACGCTGGAAAGGTGGCGACGAGGTGGGTGGTTCCGTGCTCGGCGGCTTGCTCTCTGTACCATTCTCGCGTTCTCTGTTCTCTGGTGGAGCTGGCGTAAGATTCTCTGCAGAAGAAACATAGCTTTAGAATGTGAACAATCATATTCTGTAGATAATTATATAACCCGAGAATTACTATCAAAAGCGAAAGAATTATTAAATTCTGTTCAGCAGAATTGAAGTTTTCATATAATAATAATAAAAAAATCTTTCAGTACTTTGATCTACCATTTGTAGACAATTTTCAAGCTTTAAAATACGGTCATCTATGATTTTTTTTTTTATTCAAAGCTTTATTTTCTAACAGTAATAGCGTAAACAATGCTTATGTTTAATAAATGCGTTTAACTTAAAGACCGTGAAACACCTTTGGCCATTTATTGATAGTGTTCGTATAACCTAATTACGTTGTTAATAAATGTAAGTGGCAAACAGTGATTATACAAGAAAATGCGTGTTACTTCAGCTCCGAACCCTCATTTCAAATGGTCTGCGAAACGATTTCCTGACACGGAGATTAGTACAAGCCTTCACTAACGTTTACCACCCCACTTACGTCACGCACTCCATACACACTCGCGATCAATTGTAAGACAACCGATATTATTTATTCCATGCGAAATAAAATTTTATGGTTCATTACATACAGTTCAAATTTGTACTACATTTGTAAAATCTTATAACGTCTTACTATCGAAGAAATGTCGTGTTTTAACTGATATTCAGATAGTTTGACAGAACTTAAGTTAACATGTCAGAGGCATTCAGTAATGTAGGGATTTGTAGTCGAGTGTTTGAAATGATTAATTAAAACTAACAATAATACGTAGTTTGGAATTATGACGCTAAATAATAAAGTCGGGATTAAAATCTTAATTTTTATTCCGTAATAATTCATATAAGATTTTCCTTGTGTAAGTTTTTGTTAGTTAATTTTACTAACCAGTAACTATTCTGAGTATTTCTGAAGGCGCTCCAGACTGTTTTAAAGCTTCTTCTATCTTCTGCCGTCTCTTAAGCTCTAACTCTAATTGCTCTTGAATTTGTTGTCTCTGCTTCCTTTCTTTTTTCAATCTCTTTTGGTACATAACTGCAAGAAAAACAAAAAATAAATTACCCTATAATAAATTTCAGTGTAATAAAAAAATTTATACTAGTGTCCATCTTATATGAAATATTTTGTAATATAATTCAGAAAAAAAAAAAACATTTAAAAGGTCTCAGATAATTATGACAATATAATACTTCAACTTCTTTTGGATTAATGACTTTCAAAACAACATAGTATTGCCTAGTACAAATTAATGTTTCGTGAAAATAAAACGCGAAGTCGTTTTCTCATTAAATATTCGCTAGTAATTAATGTTGTAGCTAATGAAGGTTCGGGGTTCACTAGCGAGTGACTCCTACGCATCATTTGTCATACAACCTCCGACACGGCCGGTAATAACGCGTCGTTTTTGTTCCTCTACAATTCTTAATACGATTCCAGAACTCCTTGTACATAAATCGTGAAAATAAATATAGTAAGTAGCATATACATTGTCAGCTCTTCGAGCGTTTCGTAAAGCGTCTTTGTTTAGTAAAATATCGTGAACAATCTTACTCTTTGTGGTAAATAGTAATTTATTTTAACCATGTATATATTATATCAGCAAAATATCCACTTAGTAAACAATTTGTTTATTTTACATAAAATTATCGATGCAGAACGAGTTTTATCCGACACAGATTCATATATTTAGGATAAAAGGTAACGCTAGTACAAAGGTGTGACTGTGCCCCCAAAGGTCCAGTGAGTGGAAAATTCAACGGGCCGTCGAGTCCGAACACCGGTACAGTCTAACACCTCTGAAAAACGATTTCTCACTCCAATGACGCTTATTTTCGGACTTTTTCATCTTATCTCATTTGTAAATAATGCGTAAATTATCAATTAGCGCTCAGGCCTTTTACCGCTCCTAGAAAGAGAATCCTTTAATATACTGTGTTAATCCATAAAGGAAATAAAAGCGTTTAAAAGAATCAGATAGCAATCAGACGTCTTATCGAAATCAATGAAACGGGAGCAACGCTCCTCTATTGTTTTTATAAGTCAATATTTGTCTATCGATCGTCAGCGCCCTTTGAAAATAATCCGTCTCCTCACGTCGACAAATATGAACTCGACTAAAGATGAATCATAATAATTTTTAGTACCGTATTCTTTTCGGCGTTTCAAGGTTTGAAACGATTTTTAATCCTTTGGTATTATCAAGCGATTTTAGTTATAGCACGTGTAGCTGTGGACATAACGTTAAAGGATTATTTGTTCATATGTTTGTATCCATAATTTCTACTGAAAAATTTAATTTAGTTTAATAAATAGGATATGAGCAAATTGTGAATCAAAATTTTTGTTATGTGATACAAAATAACAATGATGATTGCATTCCTAACAGACGAACAGAGGTCGTATTACTAAGCAAAACAATTCGACGGCCGACGTATGAATAAAAACGAACCACCAAAATATTGAAGGAATCCGTTCAAAGGGGAAAAAATGCAATAAAAAGTCTGGCCCGATACAGAATGGGAGTGTGGTTAAAAAGCAACGAACGAATATGGTTGCGAACATCCGTTGCAGACAAAAGTTCGGCTACTTGACTATGCAAATTATATTTGCGGACCGCCGCGGTTGAGACTCGATCTCCGACGTTTCGTTTCACTTTTACGTGTATAACGTGTATTCTTTTCATATTTTCATCCGATTTCCTTTCCCCTCATTTTGTTCCGTTTTTAAAAGTCGCAGAACAATACCGCTTTCTGTGGGGGTTTATTCGCCGCGAGCGGTTTCTTTGCACGCTTCTTTTTCCTACTATTATAATATCTATCTTTTATATGTATCCGTTTCTTTTCTTTAATACTTTCGACTCATAAATGGCTGATACGGGACCCTTGGGCTGGTTGCTCAAATAACATGTAAATGAGTCGGTTTGTGTATACAAATTTTTATTTCATTCCCCTAAACGATACTTAAAAATGAAATGTTATTAGAAGGAAAAATTTAATTTTTATTTATCTTCTATTTATTAAAAAAAACTGTCTAATGTACCTTTTTGAATAAAAAAAGTTTAAAAGTGTAGAAGGAAGACAATTGAATAAATTATAACTATTTTTTAGACAAAAGACAATATAATTTGGATTTAGATTGAAGTAGTGTTATGAATAATCCCAATTTATAGTTTGCTGATTTTATTACCGTCCTAAATTGTCTATTTTAATTTAATCATTTGAGATACATAACAAAATAATCTATGAAAGTGATATTATTAATTTACGAACAATAATATAGTTGCAATTTTAATTATTTACATAGTCAGCCAAACGTTAAATTTAAATTTCCAAATATATGCTTTTGTACATAGTGAATTTCGTTTTTTGTAAGAATCTTAAAATTATCTACGATTTATCAAAATAATGATAGTTTTACCACTTGTGCCGTGTTATAACGTAAATAGAAATCGACATTTATGACAGCCACTCCCCTCAGTCGCGCCCGAGCCATTTAGATAAGTCTTTTTTATAGTTCTTTATTGAAAATAAATTGCCTAGAATAAAATCATACACAGTCGGAATGGCTTTCCGATAGATGTGTATGAAATACTGTTTGATAGATAAGATGAGTCAGTTATCACGGCGTATGTTCGATGCAAGGGGCACAATGCAATGATGATTACGATGTTATTTTAATAAATCTCGTATTAAGACGTCAAAAATGAACTATTTACATCATCGATGGAATAATATGTATTAATGTAAATCATTTTCAGAATACGTTTTCTCAATCTACCTTATGTTTGCATGAAAGGATTGTATATTTCCGGGTTTGTATTAAATTCACAAATTTTAAAACTTCTAATAAAAACAATTATAAGAATATTAACATTACCCACCAAAAACATTTTCATGTAAAATGTTGCCAAGACGAGATCATATGGCTCGCACTGTCAAAAAGTTATCAGATCTCATGTAGAGCCAAGCTTCTAACTCTACACGCCCTAACTCTACAAGCCCTAACCTCACAAACTCTACACCTTAGTCAAAATATGTGGCTTGGCCGTTTCGCTACCGTCACGTGGGCGTAAGGTGAAAATTTTTTTCACTGTTTTTTACTTTTCTGTCATACAATAGTTCTGTTAAAGAAAAAATAAAAAGAAGAAGAATAATTGATATACATATAATACAAATAAAAATAAAAAGAGAAAATATATTTATATGAATGAGACAGGAAAGTCGTCATCTACAACATCGGCAGCCGGTAGTAACGAAACGGCCAAGCCACATATTTTGACTAAGGTATAGAGTTTGCGAGGTTAGGGTTTGTAGAGTTAGGGCGTGTAGAGTTAGAAGCTTGGCTCTACATGAGATCTGATAACTTTTTGACAGTGCGAGCCATATGATCTCGTCTTGGCAACATTTTACATGAAAATGTTTTTGGTGGGATTTCACTTCTTTTTGTAAGTTGCTCATGACAATATTATAGTTGCATTTTACCTCCGACACATTTTATACCATAAATATCATCCAATCTTCACCATAATCGGTTTAAGCACGCTGTTTTTGATTTTATGTTGAACTGATATGCAAACGGTGATCTCCGCCAAAACTTAAATACCAAAATTACAAAATGTAAATTTTCGACATAAACTAATAACCAATTTTTATTTTTTATGTATTTTATTATTATTATTAATAACAAGAAGTCCCTATATCAATTTTCAGACCTCTAGCATCAAAATTTGCGGAAGTCTCATACAAACTTCCATCCCCTATTTTAAGGGGTTGGGGGGTAAAAGTTCCAGGTTTTAGAATTTTTTTGTTGTTTGTGTACTAATACTAGCTTACATACCAAATTTCAGCTTTCTGGGACTTCAGGAAGTACTCTAAGAATTTTGATGATCATCAGTGAGTGACGAAATCGGGGTTTTTTAGATATCAATAAAATCTAAAGTATAAGAGCTATGCAATTGAAACTTTATATGTTTAATAAGTTCACTATTGACATCATATCCCCAGAATTTTGTTTATCTAGTATAATCCAAACCCAAGTTATGAGGGTTCAAAAAAACGACGAAGCACTTCGAGAAAAGATAGGTAGTGCTTTTCGTTTTTTTTTGTTTTTTTTTTTTTTTTTTTGGTTCGTCTTGGCGGGGGCACTACCGTGTCCCCAGATACTAACTAGCCTTTGTACATCTTTCTTTGTCATCACTTTTATTTTGTAATGTTTTTTTTGTGGTGTACAATAAAGAGTATTTATTGTTATTATAGTAGCAAATGTTAATTTAATGAAAAGTTAAACATGTATTTATATTTATACGTATAAAAATTTCTTATTGATCGAATAATATTTGAAAACATTAAAGACTTGTTTCTTCAATTGCAGAAAAAGTTTATTCTGCAAATAAGATTAGACGTTAACAGCAGAAGGTAAAATATATTTGGACCTATTCCACCTCAATTAATAAACTACAAGTAATAGATTAATATTTGCGTATAGAAAGATCTCTTAAATAAGTAGAATGTAATTCAATTATATCGTCATCTGTCAAATTGCGTTATCCACAACTAGTGAAACAGGTCCTAAGCTTTACTATCATCGTCTATTATCAGGCTCTAGCTTGATGACAGTAAGTTTAGCTTTTTATCTATTTCGTCTGTTTTATTTCGGCAGAATTTATGGGGCGAGTGGCTCCTGCGATAAACATTTTCCTCAAAATTGTTCGGATTATTGTTCTTGTCGGATGAGTGGGGACTCCTGAGTTACGAGCTATGAGTGACCTTCACCTATAACGCGATATATTCAACTACGTTCAAAACATGTGACGATAAAAAATTGCGTGATTCGAAAAGAAGCATAACAATACTTTTAATAAATAAATATTATAAGCTTTATAATATAACATAATTATTTTGTTTAATTATTTTTTCGAAATTAATAAAAAATCAAATTATTTAGAATATATTTTTGTATCTGGAATTTTAGTGTAATTCAAAAAAATCATTGAGCATGTAATGTATGTAATGAAGTTTGTTACATTGGACATACGAACACATCAGTGTATTTGTTTTACATACAATAGTTCTAATTTTACTATTTATTGTTTCTAATAGAACATGGTAAAAGATTTATGTTTTACAAGTCTTTTTGTCAAATATAAATTTTTCTTAATCTTCATGTCCACTGAAGCGAACACGTACAAGCGAACAGCGTAGTTAATGGTTTTCAAACATATCTTCAAACGTTACATTCCATTCTATATTTCTTGCTTATAATAAAAGCTAAGAAACTTTTTTATGAAAAAAAATAAAGAAAATTGCAGGCTGTTTTATCAAACCGATCAAAGGCCGGTCGGACATTCCGACTTCTTACGACGTTAGTAAAAATACAATCTCTCTTTATAGTTACCATTCCACTGGTTATTATATCCGTATCGATACGGTTAAACTTACGGAGCGTGAAATGTTGGAATCTCAATATTGCAGGCCCCGGGCCCCGGCACCGGATTGCTAGGTCAATTTCGGACTGTTTAAATTTTTCAAAACATATTACAAATTATGTTATTCTATAATGTAAAAAAAAAAAATAACAAATTAACAGTATTCCATATTTGTACTCAAAATGTTTTCATGTCAAGACTAGGTACATACACATTCTTTGGAGACGCTGTATTCTCTATATTACTGTTTATGGAGTACTTTTACTGTCTATAAATGTAATGATTACGCTGAACTTCGTAAATATAAAATTTGAAAACGTACTTTGTAGTTTTATATAATGTCATCATTTTTAAATTGTGAATCCTTGTTCTCTTGTTACTTTACGACATAAAAGTTTTCTCCGCCTCGCTCAAACTTAACAATTAATTACCGAGGGAGCTATTCAATTCGTAGTAAAAATAATTTCGGGATCGAATGTAATATTTTCGATGGAATGGCTCACCGGGCCATGCTTCCTGCGACACCAGTGTGGTCGTAACGCGACACCTTTATTAATATGCCTGAATTAATAAAGTAGATATTAGTCGGCAGTGGCCATGTCGCGTGCAAATGATGATATCGTGAGGCTTCAGTGCAACGATTTGAGAAAAATATCGATTTACATACGATTCGAGCGATAGAGAATCGTGAAGGAGTCAGCCATTTGTGTTTTCTGTTTATAATTTTTATATATTATTGTTTAAGTAAAACTAAATCAGGATAATCAGTTAACTTTTTATATGTGTTTTAATTGTCGTAGATTTTTTTTTACAATACGTTTGACAAATTTGGATCAATCGTCGATTAACAAAAAATTATGATTTTCAAAGGTGCATAGGTTTTTTTCCGGTTTATTGGTTAAAAAGATAGGTAATTTTTAAAAAAGTGGAATCAATTGTTTTTTAAGCCAAAATATTAACTATCAGCTTCTACACATTTCGCCTATATTTTAGATCATTTATGAATATTATGCCCGAAAAACTGCTTGTCTTTTGCAGTAATTTAGTAAATAGTCAAAAGTATGTTGCACATATTCTAATCGATGAAGCGTGTTCATCATATGTTTCTACCAGCAAACGATGACTTTCAACAAAGTTTTCTTTTGATGGAATATATAAAAATACAGTCCACTACTGGACATAGGCCTCCACAACTTCGCGCCAAATATAGAGTGAACTCATGTGTTTTGCCCATAGTCACCACGCTGGGCAGGCGGGTTGGTGACCGCAGGGCTGGCTTTGTCGCACCGAAGACGTTGCTGCCCGTCTTCGGTCTGTGTATTTCAAAGCCAGCAGTTGGATGGTTATTCCGCCATCGGTCGGCTTTTTAAGTTCCAAGGTGGTAGTGGAACTATGTTATCCCTTAGTCGCCTCTTATGACATCCACGGGAAGAGAGAGAGTGGCTATATTTTTAATGCCGTAACCACATAGCGAAAAGAAAAGAAAAGCAATGCGTGCTGCATATATTCGATTTCAGCAACGAAACACGACATCATAATTGAGCGATGAAACAAAGAAGCTTGTTTTTGACGGACTCAACTTCTGTATGTTTATCATTTAATATCAGAAGAACAAACTGACATCTTTATCAAAATAATAATCGGAAAAAAACTTATGCATCTATACAAATAAATAAAATTGGAGTGTCTGTTTGTAATATTAAAATAACCGCTTACACGCAATACACAGCACATATACCAAAATAACATTTTTTACAATTTGTGTCTGTCTCTCAGTTTGTTCCGGATAATCTTTGTAACGGCTGGACCGATTTTGATGGGACTTTTGCTGGCAAATAGCTGATTTAATAAGTACTTAGGCTACTATTATTTTAAAAAATTATTTATTTAAAAATTGCGAACTGAACAATAACTATTTTGTTAAATTCTATGCGGAGGAAGTAGCGGGCATAGCTAGTACACCGCTAAAAAATTAATAAGTTTATAAATTGGGACTAAAAAAACGCGTAAACGAACTTCAGTTGTGTTATCTGAGAATCTAAATTATTTACAAAGTTACCATCGAATATAAACATAGGTCGTTATTATCGAATATTTATGTCGCGTTTTTATTATATTGTCGACGCGATATAACTGAAATTGGACGTCTAGTCGTTAATCGTAATAGCCGACAAAAAATATTTAATCATTATTTATGACATACTGGACATTTCATTTAGGGACGATATTTGATAGTCACATAAATAATGCATGTATCTCTCGCCATACACATGGGCAAATGTAAAAATAGTACTAATGTTTACAGATAATAATTATTATAGATTTTAAAAATATTACTAGTTTTTATGAGTACACAAGTAATGATGAACTTATAATTATGTTATATATGTGTTTAAAATACGAATGTTGAAAAGGTTTAGTTAGTTTAGTTACACAGCATGGTTTAAAGTTCTGCTCGAATCGAGTAATACTGGAATGTTTTACTACGCAAGAGGTGATATTGAAACCATCCTTTAATTAGGATACTGAGATTAACTTTACAATATCACCATCATCATTTCGTATTATTGATGGAATTGTAATGGCAACAGTAAAAATTAAAAAGTAAACGACGATCAGTAGCAACTAAGGCTAAAGATAAATAAAAAATGGAATATTTTCCGCTTTTTTCGTGCAATATCATAAAACATAGGTGCAGGTAAGATTCGACAAATATTGACAATGGATGATTGCAGCCGGCCAACGAGATCCCCTTGGCAAACTGCGAATTAAAATGGGGACGGGAAAAATTAATCCTAATGCGATTTTAATGAACTCGAAATGAACGAATGTAATAATGAATTGTTAAGCCTCTGGATATTCTTTTCAGACGTGGAATGGAATGGAAAAAATAAAGGGATTGAATAGAACCTTCTTAGTAACAAAGTTCTTAGACTTTATAGCAATGTTTCATCATCGCTAGACTTCATACAGAAAGCTCTACGGTTATTTATATTTTTACTTAACGTTACCTAATATGTAAATAAATTCATATTACTACATATCAAGGAAAAAGTACTTAATATCTTCATTAATTAAAAGTTTTATCTGTCTCGATTTCTTCTATAAACTTTAATAAATAGCCTCTAGATATGTTTCCCCTGAGAGTATACACCGCAGACGAGATAAAATGTAATAATAATTAAGGCTTAACATTTTACAAAGACGCGCGCCTTAACATCGAGTATAAAGCACACAAGCGCTGAAAATGTACACCTGAAGTCTGTGCCCGGTTTTGCATTAACGAATGCGGAAGCGACGCTGTGTATACAGGACGAGTTGCATCCTCCCTTCCCACTGCGAGGTGCACCTCCCACGCCTCCCGCTGCCCCCCGACGCGCCTCTCGCTCGTACCAGACGCCTCTAGCAGCACCGTGTCCCTCCGTGCGTTCATTACCTCCACGCGACCAACAATTCAAGTTTGCTTTCCACCACACAATCTACGTTGCCAGACTCACTAGACTACGGGGTATCCATATGGTATACTGGCCACTCGAATAATAAAGATGCAAAAATTAACCCGTCCGCACTGAAAAAAGCGGAAACTAAGTGAAGCTATCTCGACTTGAATAGGGGTAATGCAGCGCAGCACTTATATAGAGAATGAAAGAAACTCGTCGCAAGAGGATGAGTTTGTTGAAACAGAGGGTAAATGTTAACCGCGAAATAAAAACAGTCAACAGATAAATGCCAACGATAAACACATGCGAGAATTGAATGGCGAGTTATGAATGTCAATGTTGACTTGACTCAATGAGCTCTCAACATTTTTCACATTGACGTTAAACTAAAGATTGGTCCTTTTGAGGACAAAGACCGAGAAATCAATAAAGTTTCTCCACTAAATTTGCTTTAGCTCATAAAATATTCAATTACACATAAGCACACATTTGCTAAGGCCAACAACGACCACGCGGCACCCCTATTAAAGATGCCTAAGGGCCATTTAATCGGTCAGTGGATGTAAATTCGGTGGCCCCAAAACAAATATTCCGAAACTAATAAGGAAACGAAATATGTAAATCGTCTGCCATATTGTTTCACAAGTGAAATCTTCCTTTAATCTTGTAACAAATCTGTGTCCAAATGGTCGCTTCGAGGAAATTTGAATATAGTAGGGGTACGCTCAAGGGTCACGTTGAGTAACGCTGTAGCGAGAGAGGAGGTAAACGAATGCAAGACACGCACTGAGGAGATAGCGGCCATAATGTCGTCCTATGCACATATTGCAACAAATTAGTTGTCGACTTGTAAACACGGCGGAGGAAAGTAAGCCAGCTAAGACGTAGTCGGTGGGTAGTTTGCATGGATATGAGAACGGCAATATGGGGCTTCGCAGCTGCTGGCGGTACTCATTAAGATGTTTTATGGTCCGCCCGCCGGACCGGGTTGCCAATTTAAGATATTTCTATGCGGGACGGCGCTACGTAAGTTTGGCTTCCGATTAGGGGATTAAACTAGTCCTTTTAAGGCATTAGAGTAATAATTGTGGGGACCATTACGAGGTTAGTATTACCTGTTATTCCCCTGGTAACTATTGTTAGCTTTGCCTTAGAATGGAATATTAATTCATATAGCATTAATATGTTAGATTTTCAACATTCGTGCAAGTAAATGAAGGTATGGAAATGAGTTAAACTCTAGTTAAGTTCAATCCTTCGAACACCTATTTCTCCGCAAGTAAATCAAAGGGTGCTGAAACTTTTCACCTACTTAAAGCCGGACACTGTAATAAAGCGATCAAACTTCACCGTCCCTGGACATCAAATGAATCACCCCTCCTCGCATTTTGTTCTAGAGAAAATTAAAAGTTTATAGACGTCGAACGCATACGAATAAAATGGGTACGTATCTATATCGAACAAGTATACATAACGTCTCGTTTTAAGTTAATAATAATAAAAATAATCATTCATTGCAGACGTCAGTCCATATTTTTTGTTAGTTACATTTTTTTAAGCTACTTATGTCACAACTAACTACACAACTAAATTATATTAAATTAAAATCAAAATAAAATCCAACCACAGTAAAGTTCAATTCCAATAAAAATAAAATTAAAAACCAAAAACAATAACCGTTTTTGTTTGTTTTTTTTTTTTTTTTTTATTGTATTAAAAAAATCTTTATATTATTAATAACTAAAGGCATAACAGAATTGTAAACTAATTTTGGGTAAACTTTATTTACACAAGAATTGATAAAAAAGGTTATATTTATTTATCTTTTATAAAATAAATAATTTATTACGTGAATAAAAGACAATAATTATTAGAAGACGTAATAATTAAGAATGTAAAAAAAAAACATCACATTTTTAATAAGTTGTAGTATAGTTAATTAAAATTATCAAAACTGATGATAAGTAAACCTTGCCTTTATTAAAAACTTTAAAGATATGTCTATTTATGTTACTGTAATTAATTATAGTGTTTTAGAAAGGGACTAAGGATGTAACGGGAAACGTTTTGTCTTTGAGTCGGAAAGTGCTCAGCAATAACCCGACACCGGCCGACGTTCGGTCAGTTGGGACGAATAATTTTATTAAGTCTTGTCTTTGAAATGCTAAGCCTTGGTTGAAGAATACAAGTTAATGCTTTTATGCATTTAGGGTCATTTATAATGTTTCAAGGCATATTTTCTTTTTCATATTGAATGTTTTAAGTCTACATCAAAATTTATTATATTATTACATTAAATATGAAGGAAAAATGAACAGAAAGGCAACCTTATCGCTTAAGGGAATTCTTTTAGGTAACTCTAGGTTTCAGATTAAGCAATATTATGGCAAGTTTTCTTATTTATAAATAAACAAAGTACTATGATAATTAAATCTGATTGAACACAGAACATTTAATTTTTTTACAAACTTTATCTGATGCTGACGCATAAATATGTATATTTTATACAGATCAAATGTCTCGTAAGTACGAAACCTACCTCTATTAGACACCACAAAGATGTCTTCCAAGTGCAACGGTCTTAATCAAGACCGAATTAATTGTTTCTAAAGAGGTGATTCCGTCGAATATATTCTCTGATTAAGTGCACAGGTCGGGACCCGGGTTGAGGGTTATTAAATAATTTATTGTCTAACAACTATTCGTAAGGGGCAGTTCTCAAATGTTCCTCTAAGATTTAACAAAGTTTTGTTATGGTATTGGCAGCAGAAACTTTGTTCGTGAAACCTGAATGAATTGAAATATTAATTAGTGTAACGAAAATTATTTTACACATTTTACTGTGAAAGGTAACTTGTTTATCTTTTTTATACAACACTCTATATGTATTGCTACAAAAGTATCTTAAGGCATCATTATTTGGTCACTAAATCCGTCATAATTATCTATCTACTATAAAAATATGTAATATTGTCTTATACTCAAAGGTTGTCTGAAAGAAATCGCTCTTTTAGCGATAAGACCGCCTTTCTACTTCTTTCCCTGATTGTACTGCTTTTGGTTTTTTAGTATCTTTTAATAGTGTACAATAAATAATAGTACAACAACAACTACTACTTCATAAATGAACTCAAAACCACTCGCTGGATAAAAATATACAAGTTTTCAAGTACCGAATTCTATTAGGCACGAAATTTTCCGTTTTACTTGACACAAATAAAAAAAAAAAAAAACTGTGATTGAGTTTCGTCCAGACCTTTATTGCTTTCAATGTACATTTCGTCCTGTCAGTGGCAAATTACACAGGCTGCCCATTCACGCTTAAAAATCACTCTCAATCGAGTCAAGTGGGACAAAATAAAAGCTGAATTCATCATAGGGGTGTGAATCGGCACCCCTACCGGGAAACCAAGGCGGGAAACGAATGTCCGGACCATTTGTAAACACTAACAGGTGCCGACAGTTTATTAATTTAAATGGCGCTTACAATACGCAAGGACTCTAACTTGCGAATAGAACATATCATAAATCAAACAGAAGTTCTCGTTTTAAAATGTAAAAAATAACACAAAACCGTCAGACCGTTAAACAGTCAGCTACGATCCAAGCTCGATTGTAAACTTTTTTAATAAATTTTTCGTAACTAATTAAATGGAAAGCGTTCTGTTGTGCGTAAGTATTTAATTTTTTATCGTTCAATTCATAAACTATAGAAGATCGCATGGCAAGTGTCTCTGTTGCGAACGTAATAATGATGAAATTTTTGTAAGTAAAATTGAAAAATAATATTTTAAACGTCATTTAATCAAAAAGATAGTTGGGATATTGAGCTATTTTTTATATATATAATAAATATAATTCTAAATAATTTAAGCATGAAAATAAAATTTTAATTATTACTAGACAGGACTCAGTGAACGAAAATCAGGAAAGGGTTTCCTTAAATCAATTCAGCTTACTGGATTTGATTACGTCCAGTCGGAGAGGGTTCAAAATAATGCATTTTGCTGATGTACTGTCTGTCCGTTTATGGTTATTAATAAGACTGTATGCCAAAAGTATCTAATGGAAAAATAATTCGTTAAAAACATTAGGGGGCATCCATAAATTACGTGAGGTGTTTTTTTTTTTAATTTTCTGTCCCTCCCTCCCCCTGGTGAGATGTCGTGAGATTTTATTCAACCCCCCTCCCCCCTCCCCCAATCTCACGTGAGATTTTTCAAATTGTGGGTTTCTTACGTAAACGCTTTGGATTGTTATTGAAATTATTTTCTTTCGAACGAATTAGTGAATGATCTTAATCGTATTACGATTACGCTTAAGATTAAATCTTAAGCATGTACAATCTGGATTAAATGGACCAAAATAGTATATTTTTTTTGTTTCAATCAGAAAAAAATTGCATGATATTTGCTGAGGCCACCGCTCTCTCCAACGTAAGATTAGATGAGATTTGACTCGACCCCCTCCCCCCTTAAACATCTCACGTATTTTATGAACGCCCCCTTATTTGGAAAAAAAATACGACAAAAGTTGCAAAATTCTAACTATATATATGTTCTTATAACGTGATATTTGAAATTATATAAGCAAACTAGTTGAACCTGTGACTTCGTCTGCGTGGAATTTAATAAAAGTCATTGTTCAGTTCGCAGACTTATAGAATAAAAAAATTCAAAAATAAAAGTAGCCTAAGTTACTCCTTATTATATCAGCTATCTGCCAGTGGAAGTCACGTCAAAATCGATCCAGCCGTTTCAGAGATTAGCCAGAACAAACAGAAAGACAGAGAGACAGAAAAAAATTGTAAAAAATGTTATTTTGATGTATGCACAGTGTATACATCCATATGCATTTAATAAAAAGCCGTTATTTCAATATTACAAACAGATACTCAAATCTAATACTATTAAACGAGCAATTCTTGTATATATATATAATCTGAATCTCGGAAACGGCTCTAACGATTTTCATGAAATTTAGTATGTAGGGGATTTCGGGGGCGAAAAATCGGTATAGCTAGGATTCATTTTTAGAAAATGTCGTTTTATTTCTGTTTTTAGGCGATGAAAAAATGGCTACAATATCGTGAGAATACGCAAAACAAATTTCGCAATTGTCAATAAAGTTGTAATAGCTCGGGTGGGAAATCGGCCGGTCTGGATCGACCGAGAAGACCACAGTTTAAATCCCCGTATCTGAGATCGATTATTTTTTCCTTTTTTTCTAATTGCACTCATGATTTTTTATTTCAATAACCAGTTATTTTTTTTTTATTATTATGTCGGTAATATCGGAAAAAAAATTTAAATATGATTTCCAAAAAACACGATATACTAAAAATACCGAGCTAAACTCGGTCACCCAGGTACTTTTATTTAATTGTATAGATGTATTGATATTTATTACGGAAAAGGTTATAATAGATCAAACCAAATAGGTGAGCAAACTAATTTACGATAAAAACTTATGAGATCATTTGAAACGAACGACTGTTTGCTTTTGAGAGTATTAACGGAATAAGAATCGTTACTCCGCGCCGATGTACGATTCACACGAAAAACAAGATTAATTTTATTGACTGCTCATTGAAATAGCTGTATCGAGTCTATTGATCATTTATTTACTCACCACATCATTTAGATTTAGATTAAGTTGTACGTGTCATGTAAACAGTTGTTAAATTTAAGCATTAGATTAACTATACTGTTTGATTACGTATATTTGTAAACATTTTTTTATATAAAAAAATATAGTATTCTTGAATTTTCTGCGGAGAGCATATAATACCAGTTATGCTATTTGCTCATTTGTATTCCTGACTTATTAGTCATTGGATATGCTTTGAGATATTAGACTGAAAGATAATATTTATATCTCGTACGTAGAGGGCGTCTGTCTACATTCAAATATAAATTCAAGAACATTCTCGACAGATTCAAACTTGGTCTTCTAAATATGATATTAACAACATCAATACGATATCCTGCAATCAAATGAGTATGGCTTCAATGGCCTCGTCGTCTGCCCGTGTGTGGTCCGTAAACAAAGCTCTTAATGGCTGTAGTGTAACGTCAACAATTTATTACCACAATCGACATCGCAGTTACAGACGATTTGATGTATCGACTTGCTTTCGCTGAAATATCTGAATTGATGGTTTTGCTTACACTTCGATTTGATTTGATTGCTGCGTTGATGTTACTCATTTGAACTTTTCTTTGAACTATCGTTTTAAGTGACTATTGATAAATTATACAATTCGTTATAATTAAGTAGTTTTATATAAGTTTGCTTTTTTATATAATAATAATTATTACATAATTGTTGCCAATAAAACTCACACTATATATTTGGAATGTAAATTATTAGAATAAAAGTAGGTTTTTCTCACTAACCGACTTGAAAAAAGAGGAGGTTACTCAATTCGACCGTATATATATGTATGTTCGGGGATAACTTCGTCGGTTATGAACCGATTTTGATAATTCTTTTTTTGTTGGAAAGGAGTTACACGAAGTGTGGTATCATGATAAGGAAACCAGGATCTGATGATGGAATCCTAGAGAGATCGAGGGAAACCCTTGAAAATCGAAATCGAAATCGAATAGTAAGTTTGTTAATTTTTTCGTCTATGTCGATGTAATTGAAATCGATTTTTTCTTTTGCGAGCAAACACAATTATTATTTTCTACATCGAAAAGATAAAAATTTCAAATGACTAAATATTAAGAAAAATCAAAACAGTTGGCTTTTTGATCATTTGGCAGTAAACGTTGATGAACAAATGGGTTATAACAATATTTGAAGTAGATTTAGTAATTAATTAAAACAAACCTGCCTTAAGAAACGCATAGGGAAGAGTCGAGATCAATAAGCAATTTCTCCAAGACACCGGATGCGGTCTGCCGGGCACAAGTTCAATTATTATTGAATTTCCTACGCGAGGGACGACAAAAACGATAGGTTCAGCTTCCTTTTAAGTTTAATTTACGTATTGCAGTTAAATTCATAAAACTTGTCTTAATTAAGCAATCAATAGATTTACAATATATACATACATATATATACACACACAAACACACACACACACACACACACACACACCCTTTTATTTGCGTTAGGTCACTAAACGAAGAAAATTATAAAGAAAGTTTGAATATTATTATTTTAATGAACGCGTATTTTTATTTTATTAATTTTTTTTGTTATTATTATTGTAAAGAATATTTCAGGTATTTTTTTTCCAAGGTGAGTTACATTATTGAAGTTTTAGTAAGGATCCCTAATTTTTTTTAATATATATTATAATCTATATCACCCGGGGATAGTGTAGCTTCCTAACAGCGAAAGAATTCATCAAATCGGTTCAGAAGTTTCGGAGCCTATTCAATGCCAACAAACAAAAAAACAATCAAATATTTCCTTTTTATATTATTAGTATAGATACCAATTATAAGTACAATTAAAAAAACCATTTTCGCTATCGAAGCAAAAAACAATGATGAAGTGTAATAAAAAATTAATTTTTAATTTTTTGGTATTATAACAAGCAATGAAAAAACTATTTTTGTGCAAATAATATAAAAACGTTTCTTGGAATTGGAAAATTCCTTCGTAATGTAGTTGGATCAAATCAGTTATACAAAGTGTTATTCCTTTCACTTGGTGTTACTTGGGATTATTTTATCAACAATTTTACGTATTCACCAACACTCGTGTCATTTATACTCGTTTGTAATATTCAATCTTAGTTTTGATTGACCTTTGATTAGTCGAATTGATCTCAGATTATGGATATTTTGAATTTCTTCGATGTAATTTATTTAGGAAGAGTATTATAGCAAATGTTACCTACATTTCCATTAATTTTACCTATATTTTTATTTCAATTGTTATTCAGATTTCTGTCTTTATATTGCTATGGTGAGAAACAAATGTACCGACTGCCTTTTAAAAAGCGGTAAACGCAGTCTTTGCACGCATGCAAAACCAGGAGCATTATAAGCGCGTAGCTGACATTAGAAACGATTTTGTAGCATTGTAAACAAATTAAATTTTAAAGGGTTATTTTTAAGTAGATTCATAAATTGGAGTTGCAGCTTATAATTTTTAAGAGATTTTTTTCAGACGAACGCGTATCAGTAATTTATTCACAAATGCTATTCAAATGAATAATTTTCGTAGACACTCATTCAACTGTTGATGTGATGTTGTGTGATAGAAAGGTCGCATAGGACGAACTGAATGAGAGTATATAATTTATAGTTAAAAATATTTTGTATTCATGAAATAAAAAAATAATATTTATATTGTTATTGTACTCGGTGTGCGATCTAATATAGGTTGACCGATAATTGTCACTAATTTTTCGAAGATTTCGCCACAGTACAGCACTCGCACGGCTGACCACATTATGGTGGCCAATGAGTCATTGTAGTTTTGAAGCCCAACTCCCAGCAGTACATGGCACGCAACGTTACGTCGTTAGTTCATGCACTCCAGTGAGCAATTTGGAAAATATTTCTAACTCTGAACCCTACATGTAATTCAATTTTGCTTGTAAAGCTGTGACTAGGGACAATTTGTCGACCAATGCTAAATTACGTCGCAATTTTAGTATTTATTTAACTGATACGGTTAAGATTAAGGACAATATTAGAAATCACAAAGAAAATCTAAAATCCACGATACGAAGTGAATTTGCATCAACACTTAATTTATACGAGTTTAAGAACTGTTTTAAATCGATAGAACTAAATCGAACGAGTGTCATATCGGCAACAAGTCCGTATCAGATTACTAATACGATACGGTCGACACATGGCGCGTGCATTGGATTGAAGCAAAATCGACAATTCAATCGTGGCAAAATCAACACGACTGGTGACCGCGTCGCTGCACTAGTATTGTGAATTATAAAATAAGTGACATAATGCATACTTATTTCTAGAAAATATATAATGTGTAGTGTTAATAGTGATTAAGGTGTATATTTTTAATGTAAAATATATATTTAAATCTACATTAAAATTTGACGCGGATGTGTATCATATACACATTAAAATCTGTTCTAATAATTTGATACACAATCATAAATTCTAATTTAGCGAGTGCCGGATCGAGTTACCACCTTCAGTACCGCGGACTCGTTGTATGTTACTCCCAAGACGGTGCAGCCCCGCAACGTATACAAAATTAATTAGACAAAATCTTGGGGTCTTGTAATATTTTATTATTATTTCCGCTACTGAGATTTTATTAGCGCTTCATATTTATTGCTTTTCTCGTACGGCGGATCTGAATAGGGGCTTGATTAGCATCGTTCTCGTATGTACCTATGTGTTCTCTTTAGCTACAAGTTCGTAATTACAGAAGTTGTAATTACAATGTTGCTTACATCGTGAAACCTTGCTGGGCTTTCGTTATGTTACCGCGTTGCGAATGTTGATGGTCTGTTAATATTTTCTTTATTAAAACCGTCTATCAACTTCGTTCTTATTAGAAGAATATTTCAATTACAAGCAGCAACGCGTTTTACGCATTCAGATTTTGTTTTTGATGGCTAAGAAATTCACAAAAAATATTACAATTAACAATTTTTTAACATATTTTATTTATATTTGTTTGAATTTTTTAAGAAGTTAAAAAATCAGGGTAATGATAGTATTGGTACTTCATCCGGATAAGGTATAAACGAACAGAGAAATTACCTCTCCTATAAGGTAGTCCATTTGTGTAGTACTGCAGGACTCATGACTACAGCGTCTTTTACTTAGCGGTGAAATGTGTAATGCTATTCATTTGAATTTTACTTGAGCCGCCCTTTTCTGTACTCTAACATGCCTTGACTTTTACTAGGACAAGGTGGTAGCCGTATAAAGAATTAAAAGGATAATTCGAACGTTTAAGTACTTCAAATTAGATTATAAAACTTAATAGATGCGATATTTATAAAGATAAAAAAAATATAAATGTATTTAATTTACAAAAGGTGTATGTAAAGTCAATTGTTACAAATATTCAGTTTTTAATTCAAATTGTCATTCAGAATGATGATTAAAGTTATGTTAGTTTTTTAATTCATACTTAGTGGAATTTTAATTAAACGATAATCTGGTTTAAAATATAACATTTTAAGGTTTATCCTGGCGTAGTGTTCATCGCATGCATTCGGCCCGTACATTAGGGAGAGATGAGTTGACCAGTCGGCCAAATCTAATCATCTGCATTAGTCATGCGCGGCCGAAGCCCATACTGCGCTTCATTTCACCAGAACATCCTCCCTTGATCCGATTTGTACGTTTGTGGTATCTCAAATTGAAAATTTCCTCAAAATGAAAAACGAAGTTCATTAGAAATTTCAAGAAAAAGAAAAGAATTGTGTATAGAGCCAGGTTGTTTGTTAGTCGGCTATTCTCATTATGCTATCTCCATACATTTCATCGGTTCGATGTAGATAATAAAACCTGTTTTTAGAAAACGAATTAAAAAGAGATTATACCTACCCATTCGTTTTTATGTATTACCATTTACGAAAGATCTTAAGTTTTGATGAAAAACCAATGCGCTCTCGTAGGAATTATGACATAGAAATTACACATAGGTCGGATGGCTCCCAAGCGACGTGCCCTGCATATTATGGGTCATTGGTAAAGAGGTCACGTAGTGAATACTTTCTTGCTGGTCAGACAAGATGAGGAAGAAAGCATTAATATAACTTATATTAAAATCTTATGTTTGCAAAAAAGTTTTAATAGACATGTTAAGTTACAATATTTTACCACCGTATTTTATATTAATATTTGTAGCTATAAAATAATTCTTAAATTCTAAACCAATAACGGGCTTATACACAATCAATCAATCAATTATACAAAATTTTTCTAAGCCACGACGAACATCATGATTGCATCGTTTACTGCAAGTGTAAATATTTACCCGCTGTACACGAAAATGTTCCCCGCCGAGAACTTTCATACCACAATTGCGAAAAATTAGACATAAACTGCCCTAAAACTTCGACAAATAACGGAGGTTCCGCAGTTATACCCATGTTAACGCATGTCAGTTTACATCATTCTTGGTAAGGTTTAGTAATTAGTTTGAAAGTTAGGATTGACGATATCATACTCAGAAGTAATATTAATATTGGTATTATGACTGTTAAGTTCAATATAATGTTTCTTAAATTGTAAATCAATAGAAAAAGAGGTTTATTACTATCATAGAATAAAATTAATTTTAATGAATATTTATTTTTCAATTAACTTTGTAAATATCTTCTAATACCCAATAAAATTTTCTTGTTAATTGAATGGCATAAGTGATTCCTTTCTAGCTGGTATTCAACTATTCATTAAACGAGGTGGTGACGTGGTATGCGGTTGCACGTCCTTACGAGAAATATTTTTGATATAACTTCATATACATGTTCGTGTCTTTATTGCTGGTAGTTGAAACATTTCTACGACATATAATGATGTTTCACGATGATGAAAAGTTACAATTGTATAAACACTAACACTTACCACACTAACTATAAATACTTAGCAGTTAAGACGATTAAAATATTTTCAATAACGCTAAATCCTATTAATTTATCTTTTGATATGTTTCGTTAAAATTAAATTCAATTTTAAACAGTTCATTACATTCAGAACTTAAAAAAATTAAAAAAGAAAATATTACTTAATTTTAAAAGCCAAACTTCCATCCAGAACAACCGAATATATCTTTGTTATTAGCAAGTGTTTGCATGACAGTAACGTGGCTTGTAATAGGAGGTTTCCGTCCAATGCAGGGAACAATAGCACCGGTGAGATGCTCATTCGACGGTGCAGATTGCATCTATTAGGAGCTTTGCAGCCTCAATGGCTATAACAATGTTTTCCACGTTAACCCTACTAACAATTAACGACAGGTGATTGTTTTTCAACGAATCAAAAAACATCAAAAAAAAAACTTGAACTAATATAGAAAGCTAGAACGTAATTTACTGTTCAAAATTATTTTTAATTATATAAACAAAAGTCGTATTACAATAATAGTCACATTACCCATAAATCATAACACATGCACGTCACTAAAACAGTTATTGGGGTGTATTTGGTATTCTAACAATACCCTAGACTGACTACTGATATGCATTGATATGATTGTTTCACAAAACAATTCATTTGAATTTGACCACTCGCCTGTCCGATTCGTGATAGCATTTGGAATAGGAGCCTAGGAGGGGTTTCACCATCAGGTTATTATTGATATCGAGTAATACAATATCCAATAATACGAAATGAAATGGTATGTCAAATTACTACTTACTTTGATTAACACAAACTTTATGAAATATTTTATTTTGAATACTTTAATATGAGTCTTATAATTTTATAGTAGAGTCGTGTTGTTAATTTCATTGCAAATCTGAATCGCAGACAATTTGATTTCAAATTTTCTATTAATTATAAGTAAGAGATATTCGTACAAAGGGTGGATGTAGCATGCTCGTAAGGTATATCGATAACCCTCCATTCCGAACATAATGTTCACATAATTGGCGAAACATTTCCATTCCAACCCTTTCAAGACACCCGTAATGTTACGGCCTACATGTTATTTAATTACACAATCTCGAACACAATGTGAATTGTAGTTACACTTTCATGTCTCGGTTGCAGATATGACTCCTATGAGATGGAACTAGAAGTAACTCAGATGTTTCTAATATAATATCTTACAACCTTTCCGTAGTAATTACCTTATTCGTTGTATTATTAATTTTATATGTCATTTAAATCTTACTTGAATTTTCGTATTTACTGTAAATAATCAAAAATCAAAATCAACAATTTCTTTATTCAAGTAGGCTTCAAAGATAAAATGCTTATGAATTGTCGTTTCAGAAATTAAAATCATACTCGCTTTTACTAAACTATACTTAATATGAAGCTACTAGATTCTCTAGCAGAAAATCGCTAAGTTCAACTTCGCTTCAACTAAGTTCTCCTCAGTTCAACTTCAAAAAAAAAAAAAAAGCTGAGAATTGTTATAAATTTTGTCTTCTCTATATATTTTTTTATATAATAAAGTTGTCTTAGAACGTATGTATAATGAATCCTTATATAGGTACTTTTGAAGCTCGAGTTTGATTGAATTAGTTTGAACTAAAATACGAGCTATACGGATTCATACAATACTTGCTAAGTTTCATAAAGTAGAATAGGATTGAAACCCCTCTGTGATATCTTTCATCCCTGAGAACTAACTTCATAAGATTTCTAGGCACATAAATCAAGATAATTGAATCCTAGAAAATGTTGCTGAAAGTGATATAAAGTGAAAAATTTCGAAAAATCGAACAAATGAATTTATAGATATAAAAAATGTATTAGCGTTAAATATTTCACATTTCTTTCTTTTTATACATTATACGGCAACATTTTAGACATTTTCTATATTTTACAATATTATTAAGAAAGTAGTAATAGAAGATTTGTCAGTAACATTGATCTTCTTCTTTTGAGAACAGAAATGAAAAGAAGATAAAACTTCGAATGTTGTTTTTCTGATTTGCAATATCAGATGTAATGTACAAATGGTTGCAGTACTGAGTGCATCATGCGGCTGGTGCTACGACGATGTCGGACTATTCAATACAATAACAATTATGCAAGCTGTTGGGCATTGATGGGCTCCAGTCCAACTTTCATGGCGGACTACGATCCTCCCTGATTGACTGTTATTGACTTCGCGTGTTTAGCTTTTGTTTGAAACTTTTATACGCATTTTATAAGAATTATTTACAGTAATAATTTATTTAATCGGTTTAATGAGAAAGCGGTAAATAATATGATTATATTTTGTAGTATATATTAGCAGAGGCTCCATTTATAAGATTTACATTAAAGACTGATGAATGCACAACGATAGATAAATTCAGGTGTCCTTTGACATATAATTTATAGTTTCCTTTATATATATATATATTTTTTTATTTATTTATCTGAACTTCGTATCACCTTATTTTTTTCTGAAATATAATAATAACATAATATATCAAAATAAAATATAGCCTATCTTTTAAGTTGCATCGAACTGCACACGGTGTGCAAATTTGACTAAAATCGGTTAAGTAGTTTAGGAGTCCATTGAGGACAAACATTGTGACACGAGATTTATATATATTAAGACTAGCTGACCTGGCGAACTTCGTATCACCTTATTTTTTTCTGAAATATAATAATAACATAATATATCAAAATAAAATATAGCCTATCTTTTAAGTTGGATCGAACTGCACACGGTGTGCAAATTTGACTAAAATCGGTTAAGTAGTTTAGGAGTCCATTGAGGACAAACATTGTGACACGAGATTTATATATATTAAGATGTCAGTTTTTAATGTTTTGCAAAAGAAGAAACAAAAACTAAAAAAAGAATTCTAGCAAATGAAGATTGCATCTATCATTTATATTTAGCTATTCATATACATATGTAGATCATCTCACTACAAATAAACTTTATACTGGTATGATTTTATGGTAATAAATGTCTCTAAACCTACAACACATTTGAACAATAAAAAATGCAATACCGTACATTTCATTGTCTTTGTTGTGTGGTACGCATTTCGTTTCAACTCAGTTAACGTACTAGCACATATAGTACCGCTTTGTAACCGAAGGCGTATTTCATACCGTCGACACATAGAACGCTATCTGATGATTGGTTTTTGGCAATTACCAGTATTGCTCACGTCGCAATCGGGTTCATTCACCGTATGAAATATGTATGGGATCCGCGATTCCCTTTGTTGTTGCATCCATTGCAGTGTTCAAGCAATAGTTTGTTATACAAACTACTCATGGATTAATTATAGTAAAATAAAAGTGTTGCAAGGTTGAATAGCATGCATTAATGTTATGTATCATTTATTGTTATTATTTAAATCATCATCTATAATTTGAATACTTGACATGTGTACTCTGTACTTATGTTGTTACGCTCGCGTGTGATTGACTGTATCAAGAGAAATGTCAAAAGTAGAAAAAAGAAAATAGAATAAGTTTTTATTCATATTTTATCAAACAAAAATATATTTATCCTTATATAAATGTAGATAAAGTGAAATGCACTTGCGCAAAGTAGCGAGCGGAAACGTACAAAATAAGTAAAAATATTTAACAATTTTTCTGCTTTAAATATTGTCTTTTGAAATTTGGTATTTCGAAATTTTTCCTTATTTGAAATAAAAATAATAAAGTGAGTCAATAAACAATGATGCGGAAGCGTCGCCATTCGCCAATAATTTTAATTGGGTAGCGAGTAATTGTCAAAAAGCTTTTAGTGCATCGGACACGAGATTGTCAAATATCGAGCACAATCCATTAACAGTTTGCGTCGACAAAAAATTAATTGATAATGCCACTATTTCGAATCAAATATGCTACGAAATAAACTCTCTTTGGTCTTAGGGCAAATTAATTATTAATTTATTAGTAAGGCTAAATAATTACTCTTAAAACTTGCACGTTATGTAAATTCAAATAAAATAAAGATTGGAATTCTTATTTAAAATTTTATTCAGTGATTTATTATGTGCCACATCACCCTTGTCGGTTTGAATTACTACTGGGTATTAAATGATCTTTAAAATTTGACACTATTACAGGGAATAAGTTAAGTTTGTATAAAAGGAATAACCCTTTGTCTTAGGGCGGTAGGTCGACGCTACCGTTTCGCCTGACATTTGCATAAAGGTTACCTTACTGTGCATTTTCTTTGCAGACATTACGTTTTATTAGTAGCGACGGGGTGGTATTGTATTGCGTGCATTTTAACCTTTGTATACTATAAAGCAATTACTTACTATGTTGCTAGTTCGATTAACTAGAATATTCTTATTATGCCAACAAATACTTAATACTATATATGCTAATAGACTACATTGATTATATAATAAATAGAATATAATATCACAGTGTAATCGCATAATTAAGGAACAGCAAGTGATATCTGAAATGCTATCAATAAACCTATAAATTATTACAGAAATTATCAGTACGTGCAATCGAGCCTTGGGAAAGTAAAATTAATGTTATAGTGGCAGAAACAATAACATTTAGTCGAGACTTACAACGTGTGAATAGGAAAATAAAAATGCATTTTAATCGAATGTCCGCAATCTATTGTAGCAAAAACAATTATACAGGAAAGAGCAGTTCGTAGGTGGCACGGAAAGAAAATTGGCCACGGTGTATCCATAGCGTCCCGTTCTTAGATAATAGGTTTTAATGTAGCAAATAAATAACGTGTCTTGGAGGAAGACAATGGTTTCGTAATAAGATCTGTTAATTTTGGCGGACGCGGAGCGTGGTCGTGACCGGCGATTTATGAAGGCATTGAAATTACATCGCTTTTGTTTCTTTTCTCCTTTCTCCTTCATCTATGTCTATGAGACTAATTTTCCCAAAGGTATGAGAAATTGGTACCATATATTATAATTAAAGCTATTCCGTGTGAAATATTATTGTGATTAAATATTTGCACTGACCTCTCATTTTTTGTTCGTCGAGTAGTTGTCTTTCCAGACTGTCCTTTACTTCTCGTTCTCTGAGAACGTCCATTTTCAGTTCGGCTGTAACAAAATAAAAGACAATAAACTTTTAGAAAAGCATAGAATAAAGTAACGAGATACAACGTCTACGACGAACAGTCTTAAATGAATGATTCAATATACAAAAGGCATTGTATTTAAACAGTTAACTAAACCCGTAACAAGGCCAAGCAAGGGGCCGATTAGAACATAAACACGGATTAACTCATTCGGAATCCTCACCATTGTGAAGGAGTTGATTTGAGAGATTTGCATAACTTTCAATTAAACCTAACCTGACGGAAATTATTGGGGAGCTACTTCCGATTTGAATACATTTCAGTAATGGGTTTCGAGTACTATTCCTTAATTACATTCAACATTATTATAATGAATTATTCGTACAACAACTAGCACAGAAAATACAATACGCAGTTTACATTTCGTATCTGCAAATTATAATAAAATACAAAATATCTTAAGTAATGTAATATGTAGCAGACTATTTAAAATTGTATTATATAGTTGTTTTAGGTAATTGAATATACCCACAAATTATACATGTCGACATTTAGTGTATTTTTGTGTCATATTTACTACAGATAAAATACTTCCTATATATTTTATCATATATATTATTATGGTCGTTAATATAATTACAGGTACATATTTAATAAATTTATAATTTTGAGACAACATCATCGACTCCGCCAGTGTCATGTTCTTAGTAATTACAGAATTCATAACTCTAATGTCGCAGTCTCTAATAATTTCTGCTATATTTGTTACATGATTTGCTGTTTGCTTCCATGTTTATTGGTTTTGAATTAGTTAACGAAAACAAAATATACAATATTATTTACATGAAATAATTCAAACAATACTTATTGCTACGAAAAATTTCTTATTAAATAAATAAAATATTTAATAAATTTGGAGTGTATTGTTTTAAGTATGTACACTAAGTACTAATTTTAAAAAATCTGCTAGATGCTTCATTCACATAGACTGTAAAAATAATCGTGGACTATTTATATAACATTTATGCCAAAACTTAAAGAATTTAGTCATTTTCGGCATATTTAGGTCCATCTATTCTTTTTCTTCATGATTTTAATTTGAATTTCATTTAGATGTTATTTTTTTAATGAAAAATGCCTATTTAAAAACGCTTTTACTAATACGGCTACGGCTGTAAGTACAGCGATTATCATTTTCAATCTCTTGATGTTTTAGCGATGACGCCATGGTCAGGCAGTAATAATAAGTGTATTGATAGTAACCGTGATTATTAGAAAACTTATTTTTGAATACCAAAGAATTTATAATAGGTACTTGTTTGATTTGTAAAGATGTTTTGCGATACACAGTGTCTGTGTGTAAACAGAAAGTGGCTACCAGACATAGAAGTGGACAACTAAACACAAATATCAACTAAGTATTGAAAAATAAAACACACCAAACCACGATGACCACTAATTACAGCTTCAGTAAGTACGCAGCATAAACTATAGTTAGTAAATGTATCCAGAAAAATCGGTCTGATATCGATCTATACATTAAGCCGTGATATTTTGCAGGGAGGCATTACCAGTACCAGGTAGCTCCCATATCAACAAACAATAATCTCGAAGATAATACAGTGACAAGTTAACTTGCTCTCGTATCCTCGTATGCCGTGTAATGGGTCCGGGAATAAAGGCGAGTTACTCCCACTATCTCGAAATTCAATCTTGCTAAGTGAAACGTTGTCGTGTTCATTGTTTGTTAAATTTTCTGGTGCTGTTTATATTTTAAACGTATTATACTAGATATTAATTGAAAGATTGTGAATAGTGGCGTCCAGGACGCTATGGCTAGCTATTGTTATTTTATCTATAAAAGTATTAAGAAGTGAAGTTCTTTAGACATTAAATGCACAAGAAAAGAGAAGATTGGGGAAAAGATAATTGGAGGCTTATACCTAAGCTGGGTGTATAAGACGATCAAAACCAAAACTTTGAGACCTATAAGGTCATTATCACTGTGAAAGATGTGAAATGTCACTGATAGTGAAAAAACATTAATTGTGATGTTAATCTAAAATTTAATGTTTTTAATTGTTTTAATTATTTGATGTACGTATGCTGTCTGTGTTACGGCAGTAAAGAATATAGCCACCCATTCTCTTTCCGTCGGTGTCGCAAGAGGTGACTAAGGGATTAACACAGTTCCACTACCACCTTGGAACTTAAAAAACCCACTGATTGCGGGGATTAACACAGTTCCACTACCACCTTGGAACTTAAAAAACCCACTGATTGCGGGATAACAATCCAACTTCTGGCTTTGAAATACACAGGCCGAAGACGGGCAGCAGTGTCTTGGGTGCGACAAGGCCAGCCCTGTAGTCACCAACCCGCCTGCCCGGCGTGGTGACTATGGGCAAAACATGGGTTCACGTCATTTTTGGCGCGAATTTGAGGAGACCTATATCCAGCAGAGGACTGCGATAGGCTGAAGTGAAATACTTGATATAAATTTATAGATAACATACATGCTGATTTATAGAAGAACTTTTGTTTATTTAATAAACTAGAAATCACATTAGATGTTCTATTTTATAAAAAACGTTAAAATTGTTTTAATTTCGATTCTAAACAATCATTTCCGTTTAATTTCAAATCAATCCAGTTGTTTAGTGTAATTTAGAGGGCTTTTAGTTAAGAGTGGTTTCGCACATAAGACGTAAATTACCTTGGGCGAGGCGGCCATTAAGGACCGCGTCGGTATGCGCGCGCGCCGTATCTCCGCATCTCGCGATTTGTGAGCCGAAGCGTCTCAACAAAAGATGCTCCCGGTGGTCTTTGAGTCCAGGCCGATCTATCTTTGTATTGTTTGATGTTCGTGTTATAGATACGAGTAATGAGTCCGTGAATAATTACCTCCTAGATCATCGCAGACCTAATTAAATTAGTCTCATACAGTATTCCCGTACACTTCTATTATACATCTAGTTTTAAAGTATAAAAATATAGTAGAATTAACGTAAACAAGAAGGATTATGGTTATTTAGGTATATATATGTTTATACATACATACAATACATATTAAACGTTAGCAATAGGCGTTTACAACAAGTCGAGAAAGCAAAGGTCTGTAGACCATTCGATTATCACTAAATCGATCTCTATATCGAATCAATCAAATTTAAGAACACGATAGAGTGGGGCCGAGTAAAAAATTACCATTTTATAAATAAAATAACAATAAAAGTGATGCGCCGTTCAAGGGAATATATAATTATGGACAATTATTATTATACCGAAGCTCAATGGCTGATAGATGATTGAAAGGATCGAAACCCATAAACAAAAGGATCGATTCCGGTTACGCAATTTAATAATGGTCTAAAGTAATTAACTGATACCGTATCGACTCTTGAAATATTGCGCTTAAAGCATAAGTGTTCACTCGAATTGAAAAGTCGCTTTGTTTTTATTTTTTTAGTCTGATGTCGTTACGAATCGGGTCTCGGAGGGGCGGGAAGGATAATTTTATTTCTCTTCGATTTCGTGCACTCAGCAAAAGCAACAATAATATCTAATATTTAAATTGCCGCGTGGGATACCCCCGGAGAATTGTTGACAGAAACTCACTCAATCCCCATATAAATTTATGTGACAAATGATAAATTCAAGTAACTGTTTCTCAAACGTAATACAGAAGTACGCATTACCTACATAACTGACATTGTATTGATTATTTATCTTCCAGCTACAATTAAAAGCGATTAAACAATAACGATAAAATAGCTTGAAACGGTAACACATAAGTCATAGGGTAAGCGAATTAAGACATATTTTCTCGGCCCTATTGCAAAGACTAAGTTGTGCTTGCAGTTAAAATAACAATTAAAGTCCGCTTTAAATTTACGACTCAAAACTGGTAAAATAATTTAAACGAGCGTTAAGGTGAATACAGCCAAAATGGGTCTTTGAAAGGGGGAAACAAAAGAACGCATTTAGTTCTCCCTCTGCTTCACCTTTGGTCCTTTTAAAAGCAACAGAATGAAAGGAAGACTTCGGCGGTCTGAATGTGAAATTTTAATAGTAATAGCATAAGGAAATATTACGGAGCAATATTGCTGATTAAAATGCTTAAGAAAATGAAGAACTGAGAATAACGCAAAATTATCCTATTACAATGTTTGTAGATTTAAAATTTTCAGATAAAATAGGTATAATTAGATAAAAAAATAAATGTGACAAACTTAATTATTAATAATTAATCTCTTAGTAATCCATTAAAATAAAACACAGTGCATTTAAATGACAAATTCAAAGTAACGATAATGGCTGTCACGGTGCGGAAAACGAATTTTCTTCCCTATGTTTTTTAAATTTACAAACCGTTGGCAATTTTATTTTAGTGTTATTAGACTTTTCCGGCTTATGTCACACGGAGATGTTACTGCGGAGGATTATTCCAGCAGTCTCTGCGCTAATAATCATAGGAATTGCCTTTTTGTATTATGTGTGAAATTTTGATCGTAAAATCTTTGCATTCGTTACATTTCCGCTTATGGTTTGTTATGTGTAAAAATTTAGGGGACATAGCAATCATCTTATCTTATCGTTATAAATCTTTATTCTTACAAGCAGAATCTTTGTTTATGAATGATAATTTTATGTATTACTATGTAAACCATTCATTTTTTGTTACAAATCGTTATCTGTGTGAAGCCCAAGAGTACAAATAATGAAGATGTCCACACAAAATAAGTTAAAAATAGTAGTGGTCCGAACGAGCACCGCCGGAATAACTCGCGGTGTTATCGGCGCACGCGCAACCAATCTGCGATCGAAACACACCGGATAAGATTATCCGGTAGCTCTGTATTATTTTAATGAGACTACACGACTCCTCGAGATTCGATGCGATACGAAAAAGCTTAGGTAACGAAGCGAATAAAAAGTATACGGGTCAAGAGAGATATCACGCGGCCGCTTCGGGATGACGGCGCTCGCAATGCGAACAATCCCCGCGAGAGGGATTTTTAAATTAGCCACCAAATACGATAACTCCCGTACCTCTACATACCAGCTGACGGCAGATCGCCTGATACCATTATGTCCTCGGTATGGTACTGATTAAAAAATATCTACATTTATAAGCGGACAACATCTGTTATTTAAATAAGATATAAATTCGCGACTCCGCGAATGTTTTGTTTTTCGGCTTCATTTTTTTCTTTCCCCGGTGAAATCTCCCCTCCGCGGATATATTGGTATTAAAAATGTAAGGGAGATTTATGCGAATGGCTCTAAGCTTTCATTAGTTCTTCCTTATGAGATGTTTTTGCGGTCGCTCCCTGACCGGTAATTTTTCATTTTTCCGCAAAACTTCCTGATATAATGGGCACGTTATAAAAAATTTAACTGCATATAAAGAATATTTATACAGCCGTGGAGTTCCAGCTGCAGGCTACGATTTATATCATTACAATTCCCTGTTCCTATTGAGAGAATTGAAATTATGACTAATAGGCTTTACGAAAATAATATCGGTGAAGTTTCTTAGCGTTTTAAAAATATAGCTTGAAGTTGCTTACCATTAATTTTAATTTTATTACATAATTACGATTGATTTTAGTTATACTGTTTTTAAAGGTATTACAAATTTCTAGTATTTAAATTTAGACAATTCTAATTATATTGGGATGATCGTTATGATACACCTATTGTTGTACATACATAGGGTGAAAACATCATGATAATATATAATTTAAAAGTTTTTGTAAAAAAGCATACCGGTTTAGTTCTCTTAATAATGTAACTTTTTTTTGTTTATATAAATTCGCACTGCCACTATTTATATTGCGACAATTTTTAAGACATTATCATTATTTGATTCTGTATATCGCTGTTCATTTCATTTTTTTTTATTTTTTAACTATGTAACTATGTAACTATGGATCTTTAAATGAAATATAACGACAAAGTTAAAACATAGAAAATAAGAACGTTCTTCCTTACACATAATATCACGACCTTAATAAAAACAGATATCATTTTATAAAGGTACGTCCATATCATAAACATATGCATAAACGACTTTATTCCGGCTTGTAATTCCATATGTAAATTACAACTAGAACAAGGGTTCTGTTCCACCCCATAGAGACAGTATGAAACCAGATTTACAAGATCTTTTATAAACTACACCGACGCACCAAACGTAGGTCATGTTAACTTTGCCTCCGAATAACAGCTCTTAAAGTCGGGTTTACGTCAGTTTTAAATATTAAGAACAGCAAAATGAGCCTACATACGATTTGTTTGTGATTAAAATATTTTATTTAAGTAACATTATTTCGCTTACCTCAACTACGCGATAATAATGTGAGTTCAGTGATTTATTCATATGACTACTTGCTTACGTTTGTTATTTTTTATGAAGTTATTAAATAATAACAATACTTCTTATTACAAAAAAAAAATTGTGAATATATTCCTTTTATTTCACTAAAATGTATCATAGGAGGTAGAAGACTAATATGGTCGCGTAATATTTTTCAATAAAGACATCTTGCACGTCATGAATAATTGGGCGAACGTCACATTAAATTATTTCGGCTAAGTAATTCCGAGCGGTTAATTATTGCGCACAGGCCGGGAGGAGAGTTGAGAATGTAATTATTATTAAACTTTACGATTGTCTCACTTTACCCCTTTATATATGTGAGGGATACATAACGTATTAAAAACACAATAAACGACGAGGGACTTTGAATATAATCGTATCGGCAGAAGGTCTACATTCAAGTGCGTCGAGACTATCAAATCTAACATTGCTATCCGTCTTGTAGATCTTAAGATCCTTAGGGAGTATCTTGGCTTGATACGGTACAAGATTCATATTTGAGCTACTTCCGAAAGTTTATATGTATATGACAGTCGAATTTAATTTATTGAGATTTCATAAGTTACTGTAACAACATATTTATTGATTTTTAATTAAATCTTAAGAATCGTCATTACTATTCTTGAAGGAATATGTGTACGTATAGTCACTTTCTTAACACATTTGCGTCTTTTGAGTGTCTCAAAACAGACGTTTTACAAGTAACAAACATTTAAAAAATTAACACCTCGTAAAATGTATACTATAGCTGTATAAAATACGAGTATATAAGTTGATCTATTGTGGTGTACCGACATTTACACAATGTTTAACTAGCAATATTCACATTCTCAACTAGATGGCGTGTGTGTGGTCAAGTCGCGTGCGCACTGTAACCGGAGCGACACGCGCAAGTAATCCAATATGGCCGCCCGATGTCTCTCACATATCGGTAAGTTGCAGGAATGCAATTTTAATACTCCTGATAATGTTGCTTATTGTTTACTTGGTTTCATGGTCAAGTGGTACAGAAACCATGTATTAGTTACAATAATACGAACCTTTATTGATCTCTACTTTGTGTGGAGATCTATCAGTTGTCGTAAATGGTTCAAATACGTATGAATATATTATTAAAACTAGTCAAGGAGCTTGACCTGATTGAATCTTACACGGAATTGTTTCAACACTACATAAGTTTTTTGACAAAATGTCTTGGTCTAAACTAGAAAATGGAATCATACAATTTTCGTAATAAGTAACTTCATGAGGAGTTATATTGATTACGCACAAATATTAAAATTTTAACTTAAATTCTTAATATTAAGGTGTTATATAATATAAAATAAAAGAAAAGAATATCAAAACCGACGCAGTTTCGTTTGAATTTTATTGATTGGGTTTTTTATTTATTTATTTTTTTTTATTTATTTATTTTTTTTTTATAACAAATAGGCAGGCATTTTACCACAATCTCACCTGATGTTAAGTGATGATACGGTCGAAGGTGGAGCATGCCTGCCTAGTAACAGCCTATTCACTCTGGCCTTGAAGGCACCCAGATTGTATCTTTCGGGAAACACAGACGCGGGCAACGAGTTCCATTCCTTAGCTGTGCACATCAGGAAAGTAGATCCAAAGCGTTTTGTGCGCGTAGGTGGCATATCGATGACATAAGGATGGAACGATCGACCGCGCCTAGTGTCCCGATGGCGGAAGGTTGTTGGGGGAATTAGATCGTGCAATTCCTTCGCACACTCACCGAAATATATTCTGTAGAACACCGACAGACAACACGTCGTACAAAGTAGTTTATATTTAGATATAATATTATTACATGACATCGATTTTCTCTAATCATCATCACGGTCGAGCTAGCTGATTGGCTCTACGGCTGTATACGAACTGTTGTAATAACAACTAGGTTCTCACAATAAAAATATATTAATTTTATTGAAAGATATTAGATATTACAAGGCATTATATATTTTATGTTATAACGCTATAAGTCATGTCAGCACGTTGGAGTAAACAAACAAAGATCTCTCCGGGAGATGCAGCGGTTACGTTACAATGGTGCGAAAGCTGGCGCGGCACAATGCCTCGTTGGTATATCTTCGCATCTAGCGGTGGCTCGTTAGCTGGGGGCGGTTTGTGCAGGCGAGTTATGAGTACCGCGATCGACGCTTACTATATCTAGTCCAACAGAAAATATAACTTCATTGCTTGTAAACACGATCATTTCGGTGACGTTATTTGTGCGTTGAATCAATCAGAACCAGAAGAGTAAGGCATTTGAGTATACACATAATATGAGTTTTAGTCGAATGACGTTTAGTGTTTGTTAGTACAAATTGCATTATAGTTAAAAAGTGTAAGTTTGAATATTAAACAAAACAATATGTATGCGTGTGTGTGTCAAATACATGGTAGGGTGTGTAATGTTTTTTTATTGATTTAATGTATTTTTATGCATTATTTTAAAAAATATTAGCATACTGCACTTCTCTATATAAACTATAAGTGTGCGAAATTTGATACTCCTCCGTCTGCGCAATTTTCGTAAAAAGAGGTACAAAATTTTTGCTTTACTGATTAATATATAGAAGATAGATATGACATTATAATTAAAAATTGATAAATGACGTAAGTTGTTTATGATACTGGATAGTTACTGGCTGTTTAGCAATTTTGCTAATTCGGCGACGACGCAATATAACAGCAATATTCGTAGCAGTACTGTAAAAGCTTTCATATCAATTGAATCCATTAACTGAGTACACAAGTCCTGTCTGTCTATTTGCTCATCAGTTTTTATCATTGGCCAGTTCTTGTTTGTTCGATCGGTCACTTCCACGTTATTGATGGGCTGTTTCCCTCCAACGCAATGCGATCTCATCGAAAATTATGTCATAAATACATAGAAATAAGAAACGTTTTAATTTCATTGTTCGTTGTATTTCTCTGTTTACTTATGTCTGACGTTTAAGCTTTAAATACTTGTTCGTGTGATTTAGTTAATGTATCTGTAGATTTCCGACAAACTTTTTGTCCAACTGCTATTAAGATTAGATAACCTAAATAGAATCTGAAGTAGTTGTTACGAGTATATAAATATTTATTGTTCAATTTCTGGTTACCGTAATACACATGGACACGTATAAACATAAACACATATAGTCATAATATTTATATGAATATTTAAGACATGTCGATATACATTATCGGGACCGTGACTACTATGGTCCTCGACACCAGTTATCGCTAGATACGGAGGTGGAATTTCCTTTCTAACAGAACCCCATAAAATACGCTTGTCCTATCTGCTTGCGCATGTGCCATTTGTCCGTTGAACAGCACTTAGCTTAACAAAAACTGATAGTTGTTAAACAAAAGAGGTGAACAAAATCTCGTACAAGACCTGACCATTCGGTTCAGAAATAAACTAAGCGGTAAGAATTAACAGGGATAAAGGATTAAAGAGTAGCCGAAGCAGATTTATGTCACGACGATTACGATCGGAACCATTCGGCGAGTTGCGAATGTTTTTAAAGCCAGTAAGCTTACAAATAACCAACGCTGGAATCATAAAAATGTAACAATGCATATATTTATGTTAATTGGCATAATCTAAAATTTATAAAAAAAAAAATTTTTTTGTAAATTCTAGATTATGCCAGTTAACATAAATATCATTGTTGGTGTTACAAATACTTCACGATTTTTCTTACGTTCACATTATTCCTCTCCTGTTACTTTTAATTAATGAATAAAATATAATTTTTACCTAGCACAGAATACTTAAATATTATAAAGAATAATATTTTGTTACATAAAAATTCCGAACCAGAACCAAGCATACGCTACATAAGTTATGAACCTATTCCAAAAGTCTAGTCGTAAATATAAAGCCATTTCACATTAAAGGCTTGCATTACTGTAACAAATCGAAAAAGTTTTATCATAGTAAAGTCCTTTCATAGAACCCTCCCGTGTTATCAGATAACACTTTGAATGCAGTACATTTGTCTGAGCGACACCCACTCTGTATGTCTAGTGTAAAAATTGTCAACGAATACGTCTGATAGTAATCTTCTATTTGAGAGCGACAGAGGGGACAGAGTTTCAACGAATGTTTACCTTCGTTACCACGTAGCTACAGACTTGTTTCTTTGAATAAAACTGCCCGTCAAGTCAATATAAACCATATAGGCACAAGGCGTATTAAATATATACACAATACATAGTCGTAAAGACGACCAACTAAAATACAAGCCTTTCAACCAATACACACCTATCAATTCAGCCGAGGTGAACCAAGCGAGTTATTGCTGTAATTTCTATAAAAAATCAACGGTAAGGTTCTCCAGACACATCGATTCGAAAAAATGTTTCATCAAGAATAATTTTATTATCGTAATAACAAAATTACTGTCTTAGTAAATAGATTTACAATTTCCAATCTTAAGCTTTTAACGCTTAGGAGGTTATTCTTTTGGCATTTACGACATATCATGGGGGAGAAATGGAACCTTTTGTTGGCCTATAGCATTATTATTTCTCATTTTGTTTTGTTTATTAATACAATTGGCTCCGGGCGCAATATTGATATTCAAGTTTGATGATAACTCGCACCGCGTTTTCTCATACACTGTATTTTTATGGTTTTTATAACAATTGCGTCTTTCCTTTGTTTAGAATTAATGTAGACATAACAACATTAAATCTTTATACTTATTTAATATATTCAAATATTTTCTAATTTCTCAGACAGGCGATGAAATAAACAGTGTTGAAAATACTAAGATTTATGCTTAGAAAGTCAAAAAAGTAAACAATTGAATGTAATCGTTTCCATTTAGATTATTATTTATCCAATACTTATTGATTATTATTCATACATACGTAAGTATGAAAGCATAGCGCACAAAGTTATTTCTCATGGCGAAAACGAAATGATGTGTATAAATAACTCGCAGAAATATCAATTAAACAATTATGCTGTCCGAATGGAATCGTGGGTAATGATAGTGGGTTGTGCTATAACTCAGACGCATCTGTTCTACGGCTATTTGCAAAGGCACGACATGCGCCTGCGCCGTTTCTCGCATGGAAAATAGATATTCGTATTGTCTTAACTCGACTAGATTATTTTACAGGATTTATATTTGTTTCCAAACCCGATTGTAAAACGCATCTGAGTGATTATATATTTTATATTTCAGCTACTTTAATTTTCTAGAGACGGTTTATAAGAACGATTATTTAATTCAATGAGATCCAATGAAAGCGTCATCGAATGCAAATAAACTACATAATGTTGTTGCGAGATGCGAGTACGTAGAAATTACAAGTCAAACGAATATAATCACAGAGGAAGGTAATCCATTCGCTTTAAGAATGTTTATGCAGAATCTGCTTCCGCAATATGCTATGTAACATCGATTATGACATTTACGCTCGTTTATATTTATAGGGAAATATGTGTCTTCATAATATAATAAGCCCTAATTCCATATGTAAATTATCGAACGTTGAAAATACAAATATTAACTGCGCCTATAACATTAAGTAACGCGGAGTATTTTTACTTCAACTCAATAGATCTTATCACGACTCCATTTATTAGAGAGAACAACATAATAAAAACCATGTTTTATTCAAACGAGTATTCCAATGAGATTACCATACATAATTGCAGTCGATAAAATTAAAATCCTTTGATGGATGGAATATATAGAACTCACCTTTTTCGTAGCTGATTTGTCTTTCTTGTTGACGGGCATTATCTGCTGCTACCTTTAGAAGTCCCTGGATGTTTCTTAGGAGCGTTTCTGTAGAAGAAACCAGGGTGTCAGCGGTGGGGTCCACAGGAACGCTGGGCGAGGTTCCTTGAGCGGGGTAGTTGACTGGCGCCGGGGACGAATTGGTAGGAAGGTCACGATCGCCATCACTCAGGTCTGCTCCTAGGAAAAATGGTTTATTTATACAGAAAACGCTTTAAAACCAGTTGTGTGTAAGACGTAATGAACGACATTTTTATTCTAGTATGGAACAAGACTATATTTATTACCTATATTCATAGCAATGACCTTGTTTCGACTTCAATTCATTTATTAATAGCTCCGTAATAATCTTAAAACAAATTTAACACGAAACAATCAATAATAAAAACAACACTGCCGATCGCGTGCGTGTATCATTCGCATAACAATTATTATAGCAAGATACATGGAAATCGCGTGGTAATCCATGCGGTGCGATGATGGAGCAAGAGCAAGGCCTATTCGAATACCATCGGAATGTTACTTAATAATTTACAATCGTACTTCTTTTATAATAGGTATTCATAAAAGGAAAACAGAACAAGGTATATAAGTAATAAAAATTAATCAAAATATTAAATTACAACTTTTTAATTTATTTTTTTAAATAAAACATTAATTATTCTTTTTAGTATTAAAGCAAATAAGTTGATAATTATATCGTTACCAAACATCTTTACTGACGAAACGTAACATTTAAAAAAATATGCTCAACTTCCAAAAAACATATGAAACCAGAAAGATATAAAACCTCCTGGATAGGTCAGTTTACAAGTCGTTTTGCAAATACTAGTCGGAATAAGGACACGGTTAGTCATTCGACACCGAATGGGCTGTCTTTAAGCGATTTATATATGCTTTGCTGCACTACACCGCTAGTTGTTCCTTTTGCGATCTTACATCAGGTATCTTGAATAGTACCAATTATAACGGCTTAAATATCATCGTATTATCTATCGTACAGACTAAACTATAATTGGTACAATAGAATACGGATATTCTACAATGTTTAATCTTTTATTTGTTGTTTATGTATGTATATTGTATTAACATACTCGTAGACACACTCCGGTCGTCTGTTCCTAAGGTAAGCAATGTATTGCACGTTTTTTGGGTATAGCCGGCTTATATATACACATTAAAATATATATATGCTACATTCTCGAACGACGACGGAATCGAACTACAAAATTTGGATCAGAAGTCAGTTCCACAGCAAGCTGCACAAAAGGGCTAGTCAAAACGGGCATTGTAATCGATAACCACGTGTATTTAAACTAATCTCTAAAAAAGTCTCACCCCAATTGATTGTGTCTCACGGCTTAAAGTAATCTATCGACACATTTAATTTAACTGACACGATAGAGAACGCTCATCACATAATGAAGACAACATCGTTTCGTCATTGTCGATGAGCACGATAGCACTTTCGACTTGTCACAACCACACCATCTTCCTAATAAGGCCAATTAAATATTTTTTTTAATGAAGCGTTCAATTTAAAATGAACTCTCTGTACTGGATATAAAATATAAATTATATTTTTTTATGGATGAGTATAGCTAAATGGACATAAGGCAAAACAGGGTCAGAAATTATGATTGAAAGAAAGAGGTAACATGAAATCGACAAAGATCAGAGTTGAATGACATGGGGAAAAATTATTTTATGTGTAGACAAGGCAATCATTTTGTCGTCACGATTATGCAGCATACTTAATAATTCATTACTATTAACTCATTCATCACTCAGGTTTAATTAATAAATTTAATTATAATATTTATTGCTTAATCATTTTTATCGGTCTTTATTTTAAATCATAATTATGTATTACGACGATTATGTATTACGACGATTATGTATTACGACGATTATGTATTGATATTTAAAGTATCCTTTCTAAGTTAACTGCATACGATTTTAGTTAATAAGTTTTTTGCGGTTAAAATTAAGTAAGGAAAAATCGTAAAAGCATGTTATTTAACTAGGTAGGTGAAACCCTTTTCATAAAATACACTTTAACATAATTATGACTATTTTTCTACTCATATAAAAAAAAAAAAAAAAAACATTTCTAGGTATACATATCTACTTCAAAATATCTTTTATATTATTTTTCTATTTTAATTTAATAAATTTTAAATGTGTATTCGTTAATAATAATTAAAAAAAAAACAATATTAGGTGCCATTGTTTAATTTGTTACTTTTTTCCTTTTTTGTAAATTTATTTTAAATAACAGAATTTTGTTTGACTTTTATTTTATCAATCTTATTACGATCTAGGATAACTTAAAAATAAAATCAAAACAATTTGTTTCATATAATATTAGTCATTAACTATTGATAATAAACTTCGCAGCGTTATTTATCCATACAGACCAAAGACTATTTCAGTTTTACCGTTCCCACGCTAAAGAAATACATATGCCTACGATAATTACATACACAATCCTTATTGTTTCCCAAATTCGTCCATTGTAAGCTTCGATTATTTACATTTTTGGATCATTGTTATGATTTGAAAACTACTAAGCGATAATTTATTTAGGGTTGCTTTTAAATCTTAAGGAAATTAATTAACATTTGTTCGGATTATTTTCTTAAATTAGTTTTTACTCACTGTAAATAAAACTGGATTCACGGACGGTAAATTTATGAACGTATGAATATTAAATATTCAATAGACAAGATAATCGTTATTAAATGACAAAAAGTGAAATATTATTTATTTAATTTTCTAATTATATAACAACATCGATAATTTAGTGACGTAGGTATTATGATGCTAATACATAACGAGTTTCCACTTGATTGATTATCAATACGGAGCTACTAAATTGATTAAAATATTTAGTACGTTAATAGTTTCAATGCACAAAAAGCTGTGGTTAAACGAATGTTCATACATCTTCGAAGAAATTGTCATGCCATCCATCACTGATCTGTAATCGATTTAATGGTACTATATATACCGACCTACTATAATAGCGAAATACTGAATGAAAAGTCATTAAAGAAAACTTATACTGATAATAATTACCTCCCTAGTTCTTAACAAGTAGTATATCTTCTTGTTTATTCGTATAATTCAATGATTAATGGGTATTTTTTAATAAAAAATGAAATAAATATCATATAACATACACACACGGTCGTCTGTTCCTATGGTAAGCAACTTAATGCTTGTGTTACAGGTAATAGCCGACTGTTATAACTATTTTTTTTGATAAATATACATAGAAATAGTATATTTATAAATATATAAATACAAATATTATATTACACCCAGACTCAGGCGGGAATCGAACCCGCAACCCGCGGCATAGAAAGCAGGGCCACTACAAACTGCGCCATCTAATCGAACGAGTATTTTTTAATAAACTAATAGTTCCGACTACTTCAACTACACTACTATATTTAAATAAACTAGTAGTCGCCAAGTGGTCGAAATTCGACCATACCTAATTAAAATATTAAATTAAATAAAATCAAAAAGTTATGAAAATAAAGAACATTTAAAAAATTCATTTTGACTACAGACTGACGATCAACAAAAGAGTATAATATGCATGTGTGTATCACATACATGGTAGTGTGTGTTATGTTTTCTTTTATTGATTTAATATATTTTTATGCATAATTTAAAAAAAAATATTAGCATTCTGCACTCCTTTTCTATATAAACTATAAGTGTACGTAATTTTATACTCCTCCGTTCGCGCAATTTTCGTAAAAAGGAGTACAAAGTTTTTGCTTCACGTCATATAATACACCCATTACAATTTGAACTACATTTTAATATAATACTTTTGTGATGAAGAATAACATGAAATCAATTACATGTATGAGCATTTTATATGTAATTAAAATTTAGTCTTTCTAAGAATTAGCAGGATGTAAAATTGAATCGACTCTTAAGCACTATTCATACATTATTAAAGGTGATTGCGGCAGATACTCGTAATAAGATTTTATTATATTGGACCATTACAAGTAAACGTGCGGTGCCCCGGGATCAAGATGAGGAATCATTTAGGAACTGGCAATCAAGGTGCGTCTGCGAAACATTTTATTGTTACTTCCTTCGCTTACTATAATAGTTGCGAAGTAATAAAGACTATTTTAATTATTACTTTTGTTTTTCACCTGCTTGCTTTTATAGTATTCGTTCTTTAATTACCAATAAACATAGACCGGTCGTCAAGTTACATTGTAGAATCAGTTTCAACTGCTATTGCCATTTTAAAATAAAAAGAGTTACTTTTATGGCTGATAATTTACGAACTATAGATGCGAGCGTTTTGTAACTATTATAAGGTAATTTCTCTGTGCTGTACACGCCGGGTATATTGGACGGGTGATACAACGTTGTGTTAATGCAACATGGATACTTTCTTGTCATAGCCGTGATTACGGATCTAGCGACGTATTAAAAAGATTAATCAATTATAAACGTTGATTATTACAAGATAAAGGCAATCCATCTGAAACGATTTATAAAATAACATAATAAGTATTATCTGTTTAGAAAGGATTCACTTTAATTATATTTTTGTTATTTTTTTATGTATTTAGTCATACACTGAAAATCATCGCTGCAACATAATGGTGAGTAGTAGGGTTTCCACTACACCACACACGCTACTTTCGGTTCTCTTTAGTCTTTATTGCATACAATATTATATAAAATAAGTGTTATTCTTCAAAATTGTACTACAATTAAACATTTAAAAAGTCGTCGTTGAATTTTAAGTAATTTATCAAATATAATTAAACAGAATTTAATCACTCAGTCTTCTCTTTGATATTTTTTTATGTTTCTTTTACAAATAAGCCAAAAATTAGTAAGCATCATCTGCACGGGTACCGTCATGGATTGTCTTGAAGATATTCTAAAAAAAGAAATAATCTTAACTCTAAGCTTTACAAGCTAAACTGCTGATACATTTTTAATACGAGTATGCAGATATGTCGTGAGCAGGTGTCGTTACCAAGTGGAATCTGTGCCCATCGTTGTCTTGCCAAAGCAGTGGACCGTAACCTCTATCAGCCTCACTAACATCATGGCATGAACAGACGGCAGAAGGCCGTCTTTTTATTGCCATATCTCCTTTCTCTTCAGGACATGCTATAAATCAATCATACCCCGTTTACGTCTCTAGTTCGCTATACTCGTAGTATTAAATGTTTAATTAAAATAAAATTTTCGAAAATACCGAAAGAACCTAAGAACCGGGATTTCCTGGAACCTTTTCCTTGAACCTTACTTAGTAGCAAACCTATGTTTGGTCACACTATTTAAGAATTATTTTTAATTTGTCTGGAATAGTAATAATTATAGTGTTATGTTTAAATAGGCATTACTGTTATAAGTTGAAAATAAACGAAAATTATTTTCTTTTCTTTCTTTTCTATATAACTATTAATAAGCTTGGTTTGTTTTTTGATTGCAGGAGATTAAAATTCGCTGTTGGAGATTAAATAGCTGTTGTGAGGACAGAAACAAAGTATCTTTTATGATTTTTATTAATTATTTAGATAATCGTACCTATTGGTGATTACTCACCGTCATCTTCATCTTTAACATTGTGATCTTCTTGATCGGATAGATTCGCGTCGCTTTCGTCCGTATGGGAGCGCGGTGACGCCGCAGCAGCTGTCGAGGGTATACGTGGGGGCTGAGGAGTGCGGCGGGAGGCGGCCGAGCTTCGTCCGCTCGCCGAACCTTCGCCTCTCTCCCCACGTTCGCGCTCGCGCTCTGATCGTTCGCGCTCGCCCGAACCAGACTTAGAGAGGTTTAACACAGGACTGTGGCCCGGAGACGATCCTGTTAGAAACCAATTAAAATATACTATTTACGCGTACAGTTTTCCCTTTTTTGTTTTGGAGATTAAAACGGCAAAAATGTTTTTAAATATTACCATTATGTGAACCTTCTCGAGCTTTATCCATGGCTATGACCCGTTCGATGTCTCCTCGCTCGTCACGCAACCTGGAACAAGACAAAATTGTTCAATCAGACTGCATAAAAATATAAATAATGTTTTATAACAAACAGTTCGACAGTTATATTGTTATTTCTGGGTTATGATATCCTAATCAGTAACTATAATAGTAGGAATAAAGGGTTGGCAGTATTCACGTTTCAGAGCCTAAAGCGGTTTGCCTCCTGTGTTTATTGTATTCGAAGGGGCGTAGATTTGTTACTCTAAGAAAACGATACTTACTATTATACTTGCAAAACTATAACAGTAGTAATTATATACCTATTTATTTATTTTATATTTTCGCTGATTCTAAGGACAACTACAGTTAAATTGATAATACGCTTTAGCCTGTAATATTCCACTACTGGGCATAATAAGCCTATTTACCCACGTGGCTTAGGTATATAGGTACCAGAGCTTAATCTACCACGCTGCTCTACTGCGGGTTGGCGGATATATTCCCCCTATGAGTAACGATTGCTATCTGGTGTATATTATAACAACCAGGACCGACAGTTTCACGTTCTCTCTAAGGCAGTGTGGGGACAAGGAAAAGCAACCAAACCGGAAATAAACATATGTATAACCTCAAACATCCACTCCGAGCGGAAAACGAACCTACGACCGGTGTTTAGGCGCCGTCGACACGGCGCTCACACAATTACACCAGAGCGGTCGTTTAAATTAATAAGTCACTTAATAAATAGAAATTCCTAAAAAAATACGTGACATATTTAACTCTAGTTTTTTTTTTCATCAAATTTTCGTACGAAAGTAAAGTGTATTTGTCCAATTCACATACGGCAGAAGTATAGAATTATATAATTATATAATAAAATAAGCGCCATGAAAAACGCTTCTCTTACGCGTTTTGAGCAGTAGTATATTCTATCTTTACTTCAAGAGCAGTCAAACTTTCTACATTGTATGCAATAAAGTACCTATATTCTATTATTGTCTATAAACACGATCATATGTCAGCACCTCGTTATAGATAATTTAGGAATCATAAATACCGACAATCGGACACGCTACCACGCAAAACGAATCCCAACAAAGCCACTGACAAACAGTTTTATCATTTGAAACCATAAAGCATGCTACCCACTGAGATGCGGAGCTACTACAAAGGGAAAAGTATAATATTATAAGACCCCGCTGAGTTCCTTTGTGAACGGATGAAGACGGTGTGTGTAATCATTTTGTACGGATCGGTACAGTTACCCTAATTCAGAAGGTTCTTTTTGATTGTGAGTTTTCGTTCTCTCATTTTACCATTTCGTTTTTTAAGAGCTATCAAACGAGCTTAGAGTTGTCTACGTTTTATTAATAGACATACTGTCATTTGTAAAAGAAGATATTTTAATTTTATAACATATAAAACAATTAATAAATTCTTTACTTTGCGTTTACACTACGTCATTACATTCATTATGAAGTATACAAATTAGTAAAATCTATATGTTAATACGTTAAGCAAAAACTTTGTAGCCCTTTTTTGCTTTTTTTTTTAATTGCGTGCCCGAAGGAGTATGAAATTTCGCACACTCATAGTTTACATCGAGAAAGAGTACAGAATGGTAATATTTTTTAAAACTATGCATAAAGAATACAATAAAGAACCAAATAAATACAATACCGTACACTACGTATTTGACACATACTCATATCCATGTCTTTTGTTTATTATTATAGAAATATAGTCTTTGACAACAGAACCCTAATAATGTTTAAACTTATAATTTAAATTAATTATGGTCGAATTTCGACCACGCGACCACTATTTATTATTAATATGAAATATTTATGAAATAATCTTGAGATATTTAATGAAAATAATACCTGGATACGTTTGTTAGCTTTAAAATGAATTAACGCAGTTCCTCTTGTAACCGAGATTAACACCTAGGATAATATTCACCCTGCTTTTTATATTTCCGTTGGATGTTTGTTTCACTCTCATTTGAGTCTATATTCTACATGAATAAAATTAGATGTAGAATATAGTTGAAAATAAAATACTGCTTAAGTTTTTTATTAGATGACGAACGAAATCCATTATGAAAGTATTCCGTTTCACGATCAAGAACATGAGTCAGTTTATTCATAAAAAAAAAATATCTTGAAAAATGATTTCCCGTGTCGGAACCAATTTCGCTCATTTCAAAGGGGTTAATGTTACAATTTTTGCCCAGTAATGCATTTTGAGCATTTGAATATAAATGACGTCTGAAAGTGAAATGTAACATACATAATAAGTGGCTGTTTTAAGCCTTCGCGGAACCCTTTTGTGGATTACAGAGCAATTTGGAATGGAATCAGTGCGAGAATATATCTTTTTTAATTTCACTTTATATTAAAATTTACTTAGAAATTGTTGATTTTGCTTCTAAAAATAAAATAAAAAATACACCAAAATTCGAAATATTAAAAGTAAAGTGAGCTCGATTTCTGATTATAAACTATAATTTATTGTAAGTTTTTAAATTGTATTTCTTTGACAGAATTAGCAACATATTTATACAAGCTGTAAATCTCATTTCAAGAAATTTTTGAATCTAAATTTTCAAAAAAGCTTTTGAATCTAAATTTTCAAAAATCCTCTGTTGTATAGTACTCTGTAATTGAACCCTCGGAATGGAGTCGTTTCGTACTTTACTGACGAGTCACGAAACTCGGCTTGAATTTAATATATTTTTCATTTTGGCAGCTATTAATATGTTAATAATTCATTACATCTTAACAAAAATTTTAAACCGTAAAATTAGACTAATTCCAAAAGACTTGTATCTTCAAATAAATCTATATGAATAAAAATTAATGTTGCTAAGCGCATAACTCAAGAATGGCTCGACCAATTCGGCTAATTATTTATTTGTATGTTAAGGTCCACGGAAGGTTTTAATACTAAAAAAAAAATTAGAAAAATCAATATAAATAACAATATATTAACTTTTAACAGAACGAAGTCTGTCCGGGCAGCAGTAATAAATAAATTAATATTGACAGCTCGATCTTTTTGAAACACATGACACATGTAAAATCATAAAGGTAAATAAATATTTTATCAATTAGTTATGAGAAGACAGGATATTATTTGACAATCCAATTCAATTTTAATGAATAAAAATAAACGAAATCTTATACATCCTGAACGAATCCAAAAGAAATGATCAAATCATCACAGCGCGATCGGACAAAAGATAACGCTGTATCAATAAAGTAATAAATTATTTCCACTTCCTTCGTTTTATTTTCCTCATTATAAAACTGTTAATGTGATCGATGATATTTCGAGTTTTTAACTTGTTAAAAATTATTTTATACATCACGATTTAGTGATTTTATAAAGAAAGGTATATTAAAAACATAGAGATGAGAATTAAAGCAATTGGTATTATATTAAAACGTTACAAAATTATAGCAAAGTTTTTGTACAAATAATACATCAACGCTAATGTAGACATTTACTTCTTCATTTAACTGGAATTAAAGAAAGCTAAAAAGACAACAAACAGCCGCCATTATTCAAAGTAAAATTATTCATTAACTTGTCATTTTTAAAATTGGCGACGAAAAACGAATGAATTGTAAAAAATAATAACACGAACCGTGACGGAATGGGGGAGGCAAATTAAATACAGATTTTGTCATGCTACGATTTTGTTTTACTAAATTATTTCTAAGTATGTTTCAACTTCCTTTTTATATATTGTTCTTGATATATCAGACTTCTGACATGGTAGGTTAGGTAAGACAATGTTATTTGTCTGATTATCTAGTGCACGGTTACAGTTTTGAACTGTTTCTTTATGAATATTCTTAAGTGATTTTAAAATAAATAATGACGCTATGATTAATTTCGAAATTGAATACCAATAAGTTTTACGTACTCTATCTAAATATAAAATAGATATGTAAACGATTTGCTAGCAAAATTATGAAGGTTAACTGAGTTAGTTAACGCTAACCATTGCCATTACAGGACGAGCAGTGGCCTAAACAGATATTCCGGGGCCACGAGCGCGGACAATGCGATGCAATCACCACCGAAGCCAATGTACGCTGATTAGTTAATTCTGAACCGTTCATACTGCCTAATATTGCAGCGCTTACGTTCCAAACCGCTCTTGTATGCATAATCTGATTAGAGTAAGTATTATACAAAGCTTTCGATGATGGCGCCATCTATTTACATTGAGGTGCTAGAACTGCATCAATCGTGTCGCGCCGATAATTAAAACGTACGATGAGGTCTCTCGTATTTCGCAGAAATCGATTAAGAAAATCAAATCCTACCGGAGCGTCACTGCGTAAAACATTTGCTTGACACCCAAATCAAAAATCGTTTTAGCTCACCCTCCCGAGGGAAGTTTGGGGAAGCGTCGACGCCTCAACATTTATTATTTCAGACATATCACTCACATGCAAAACAAACTCCGTCCGATCCATCAAAAAGTTTCTTTCCCCCGACTCCTCTTCGACACAAATCGAGTGTATAAGTACTGCGGTTTGAGGAACTGGGGTCACATACCAACGTCTATGGATTAACGAAGAATTTTCATATTATTACTCTTATTGATTGACAAACAGTTAATTAGTTAAAGTGCATAACACGCAAATAATAAAGACGATTTCTAACGAAATTTTCACAACCGTCATCGTTGCAGATATATCAAAAAATATATCTAACGCAAATATTTATAATTGCTGTAATAGAATATTGTATCTTCTTGAATAATCTCCACCCAAAAAATAAGCTTGCTCATCCACAAGAAATGAGCATTGTTACCCCCGTAACAGTCAACAAAGCTTCGAAGAAAATCGAGCGAAAAAAGGCTAAAAACACCTTAGGGGTTTACTAATCGAATAAAAAATATCAGCGGCCGATGCCAATGTATGGGGGAGAAATGGAATAAATTATAAAGAAAATACAAGTAGCAAAGGGGCTGTAAGCAAACAAAAACTTTTGTGTTTATGTAGATAACTTATTTTTTATTGAATGTATCCCAATGCACCAAGAGGCTTGATGAATTGGGATGCAATCTTTAAAATATAAGTTCGATGAAGATAGCTGAAAATATGATTTTTGTAGGAACGCGTGTTTCAGTAGAAACAAAAAACAAAATGAAAAAAAAAAAACTGTATTAGTATCGCTTTGACATTTGGTTTCAATCATAAAAACTAAAAACCTTAAATGTCTTAATATTTTGTTTTACAAATCATTCACTGACTTTTTATTATATAAATTACTAGCGACCCGCCCCGGCTTCGGACGGGTGCAATGTATATACTACAGAATGTCTTTCTTTATAGTGTGAAGCTAGCTTATAGCATGGTTATTAACATAGTAACAACAACATTCAAATATGCGTCGTTACACGTTGTTACAGAATGCGTTGAAGAAATAAAGGTTCACTGCTCGTTCCCCGTAGGTGATAGCGTGATAATATGTAGCCTATATGTTGACCCAACTTTTAATAATATTCGTGCCAAATTTGAAGTAAATCGATGCAGTACTTTTTGAGTTTATCTTGGACATACATACAGACAAACAGACAAAAATTCTAAAAACTATATTTTTGGCTTCGGTATCGATTGTAGATCACACGCTGTGCCCGCGACTTCGTCCACGTGGAATTTAACAAAGTAATTATTGTTTAATTCGCAGAGTTATGAAATAAAAATATAAAAAAACTAAACTAAAAGTAGCTTAAGTTACTCCTCATTATATCAGCTATCTGCCAGTGAAAGTCCCGTCAAAATCGGTCCAGCCTTAAAATTATAAAAAATGCTTTTTTGTTATATGTACCGTGTATACATATGAATTTAGTTTAAAGCGATTATTTTAATAATACATACAGACACTCCAATTTTATTTATTTGTATAGATTAAAATTAGATATCTCTAGATTGCTTTACATGGGTTACCAAAAATGTTAGGTTCGAAGAGAAACACTTAGGGCGGAATAAGTGCGGCAAAATGCAAAAATAATAGGAAAGAAGTAACATGATGACTTGTCGACAGCCGCACCCTCCGCATAAAGTCACAATGTCATTTGTAAAAATTGCGGCCTTCCAACTTCTTCGATTTTATAACATCAAAATGCGTAGAATGGCTATTCATGTACATATAATATTTTGTAGCATATATTTAAATTTACTTAAAAATGTTCTTTAATATACAGTTAGAAAACTAATAAATAAATATTACAAAATTTTGTCATTTTTTTTGCTTCTAGAAAGTAGGTACCTACTATTTTTACAAAAAAAAACAGACCAAAGCTCGACAATAGGAGTCGCTAGTCGGCGGGACCTTTGCGGGGGAAACCGGAGACAGTTATTTAAATTTGAATAATATAATATGGAAAAAATTACGTCACTTAATACCGTAATAAAAGTGCACTAAGCGACTAGGGCATTATGCTTGCCAAATGCAAAGAGGGACAGGCAAATTTCGCTTATGAAACGTGAAATGAAAAATAAAATGCGTCGAGAAGAAAATAAAATATGTTTCGGAGGCTTTAGAGCTCATTATGATATTAGAAAAACGTGAGAGGATTTGAGTTGTCATTGGTGAATATAATAGATGAACTTTTACAAGAAATGACAGAAGTTTTTGAATTTTAAATGCAAAACGTGTATACTTGAGCTCGCGGTGAATCTGTGTGGCATAAATTAAATGTAGTCGTAAATTAACGTTTAAACACTAGAAAATGTACCAAAATAATAAGCTATTTGTTCGCAACAGATTACAGTAGCGTAACGAGATTCCGATCGGATCCGTGCGATGTTATTAGGATTTAAGCGCCAGCGCGTCGCCTGTCTCCCGGCACAATGTTGGATAATTATGCAAAATTGCTTCTACGATTCGTAGTCCCCGACTTTTTAGGGGCATTACCATTATCTGTAATGGGAATGCTTTTTGATAATGTTGAATTTCATTGTAATACCTTTAGGGAAACGTGAGTTGTATTGCCCATTACGTTGTCGTTGTGAAGTTTTTTCTGTATTTATTTTGTAATCCTAGTCTTACATTTGCCGACCACATATTGCATAAGTACGGCTTCGAGGCATGCAGCATATGGGATAACCGCAGAGAATTCACATCCAACGACACACTTCCAATTCAATTCCTTGGATAATGTGACGCGACAAATCCTCTCTTGCCTTCTAGCGGCTTCCAGCGCAGCTAGTCGAATGGCATAAATTTCTTACATGTAGACGGCTAGACTTGTCCATTGGCTGTTCTCGCTGAATGCACACGAAGCAGTCACATGGGTAATGATTGCAATCGGAGTGATCGTTCGCGCTCACCACAACGTATTTCTAATGAGGCGATACTGCACTTTTTTTATAAGTTGTTATAACATAATACGTTTTTATGTTTCAGTAATTATATAAAGGAATTTTATTTATTCATTATATGCGGACATAGATTGACTATCATGTAAAAAAATTACATTGAATTTACCAATTATATTATTTGAATAAAAAATTACATAAATTGTTTGTCCTTGAGTAACAAAACAATAAACAGTACAATTCTTAGAAATATGCTTTGATGACATAAATGTATCTCCGATATCGTCTAATGAGCGGACACATTCTGAAGACGATTATCTCAGAAAGAGTCGGTTCAAGACACATCGATCATAGTATTGTTCGCTCCATTGATAAACTTAACATTATCCTACAGATAAGCGTTAAGTTAATTTTAATGAGCTTATCATATATTTCCTATAAAAAATGTGGAGATTTATTATTTTATAACAAAGAATAGCTAATGCCGTATGTAAATAGGTACTATTCTTGAGCATCTTAATTTAGTATTTGAGTCAATGGAGGTAGTAAGTACAGTCGATATAGAAGGCAGGTTTAATTTCTCTCAATACGACACACATTTATAAAGACAATAAATATACAAAAGTAAATATAATTACAATCGGTATCGTTTACTGAAACATTATTAAAACACGATGTTTGCGCTTTCCGATAATAATCGACGCAATAGAAACAAAGCCATCTGTTCTAAGCGACCGATACAGCGGGGAGTTCGGCAGAAAGTAAACAGAAAATATAATTTAGAAGCAATTTAGCGCGATATGTCCGCAATCAAATTGTCTCGTTAATACCGCGCTATCAAAACATTTGATTTGTGGCGTAGGGTTGAGTGCGGTTATTTAGCCATTCGATGCTACGTCGGATGACCCTTGCTTATGTTCGATCAGTTATTTATTTTTGCTGCATTTATTGCTGTTTTTAACCGACTTCCAAAAAAGGAGGAGGTTCTCAATTCGACTGTATTTTTTTTAAATGTATGTTTCGATGACAATTTTTTTTTAATCGAAAGGAGGTGTGTGTCAATTGGTCCCATTTAAATTTATTTGAGATCTAACAACTACTTTTCGAGTTATATCTAATAATGCGTTTTTACTTGACGCTTTTTTCGTCGACCTACGCTGTATTATACCACATAGCTTTTTACTGGATGTACCGATTTTGATAATTCTTTTTTTGTTGGAAAGGAGATATCTCTTGTTCTTGGATCTGATGATGGGATCCCAGAGAAATCAAGGCAAACTCTCGAAACTGCGCATAACTTTTTACTGGGTGTACCGATTTTAATAATTTTTAATTTAATCGAAAGCTGATGTTTGTCATGTGGTCACATATAAATTTTATTGAGATCTGATAACTACTTTTTGAGTAATCATTGATAACGCGTAGTTACTTGACTATTTTTTCGTCGATCCACGTTGTATTACTCGTCGATGTAATTGAAGTCGGTTTTTTTTTCGTTTGCGAGCAAACACAATTATATTTGACATATATATAGCTGATATTATTTAATATATCGATTTTTATAACATCGAAATTTTTTCAATTTTATTGTAATTATTGTTATCCTTTTAAACTCATTCGTGACGTAAAACTAATTAAATATCACTAGATAAAACAACTTAGCGAAACATTTTTCGTTGATTAATGCACGCTCACACTCGACACGGAGTCGGCGCAGAGTCAGCGTGTAAACAGTAAAAATACTTTTTATTCGCGTTGTAATTTCACCGCGTCAGATTTGCATAACAAAACGGCAACCGGGAAAAGGTCAGGAAGCGAACGGAATGGCAAGTGTCCGGTTTGATGCCCAGTCAGCACTGTAGCTGACGGAGCGTTTGCTCTCATGTTCTATTTGACTTGCCAAAGAGATAAAACTTGCAACTGAAATCCTTTCATCGATTTGACCACTAGGTAACTATTAAAGTATACTAAGCCAATTTTTAGTTTACCTTTAGAATTAAATTATATATATGTTTAAATTTATTTCATAAATCCAAATCCAATCAAGAAGTATTAAAAATTAGTCACACTTTTTTTATAATAATGACCAAATAACCAAAAACTGTTGAAATAGTGAAGATTATCTTGCTTGTTATCAAGTTAGCTCGCCGCCATCGCCATAGAAATGGCAAAGTTCAGAAATGATAAACGTGTACAATTATATAGTTATAGTAAAACAAAATACGAGATTTGTTTGAATTATAAAAGAACTGATACAAAACAATACCAGTACGAAGATAATGTGAACGCAGCATAGATTGCTCAGACTCAGGCGTTTCGCATGCATATTCATGATAACTTTGCGCCACATGCAAATTGTGATTTACACACTGTAATGAATTCTTTTGATCTGTGGATTCACATATTTGATTTACCCCATCGATGTCAGTATTAACATGGCATTTGATTACGTATTCATAGTTTTTCTGTGTATTCATCTTTATTCTTACATACCATTATATAATGCTTAATATTATGAAGTAGGTAAATTTGTTTGTTCTTTTGTTTATTTGAATGCGCTAGGTATTTGTAATTCCGGGATAGTCAAATCTTCAAAAGGTTTTAAACTACGTTTGTATTATCATAGCAAAATCGGTAGACAGGATATAGTGATCAAATTGATTACTCAACATACTTAATATTTACGACTTTTTATTAAAAAATAAAAAATCTTAACACCTAATATATATACGCGTAATACATAATTTATTGTAAGTATTGCCAAACGTTAATAGTTAAATATTTATTAGTTAATAAGTTTTTGTTACGATTGCTTTCCATCTCATTATAATTGAAGAGTCAGAATTAAATTCCTTTCAATCAATACACGTGCTCACAGAGAACGTCATCAAAGAAAAAGCAGGATTATAATCATCAAGATTGTATAGAGTAAACATCATCAGTGGCTCCATTAATACAATGTAGCTATGGATACACAATATATCCACGAGTCGACGAGAAAAAGTCTACTAAAAATTACATAATTACTTTAGCGATACAACTGTTCGAAAGAAACGCAGAAATGACAAGACGATGACAAATGAGCATTGCCCGCGTCCAACACAGTCGGGTGGCGGACCTCATCAAATTATTCCCCACTTAAAAAAATCTCCGCAAACAAAAACGCACCAAGGGAAAAAACATTCGAGTCATAGGGTAAAAAATAGGTATTGGCAACATTGATTGATGCGTACTAATAGGGCGCGAAGGAACGAGGCCGCTACCTAATTAAAGGAAAAGTGACATCTTCTGTCATTGACAGCGCAACCAAGTTCTAGAAATAGAATGGTCACGCCTTTTGGGAAGGAAGTGATTAGTGTTTCAGATTTATTAAAAATTATTGAGTGAAGGCATCAAATTGATTGCCGGCTTTGACGGCTCGCCACGCTTCGTTAAGTGCGTGGCATATTAAACAAATAACATAACCTAATGCCTGACTGTGCTTCAAAAGGCAATTTAAACATACAATAAAACAATATGTAACAAAATCCAATACCGAGAACCTGAATGTAAGCCCGTTTTCAAAACAATGTCAGAGTGACACTCAGATAATAAAATGAATCATAAATCTTTTTCATTTTGTACGCGCTAACGCATAAAATTAATCCTAATTTCGAATTACCATTCCGGAGCAATGTTTTTTAAATTATTTTTATATGGACTACTACGTCGAATTAATATACAAATTCTTCAAATAAAAACAAATTTCAAGCCATCCGAAAATAATGAAACATTAGCGTGCTTACACAAAATCGATGAAGAAAGTTGATACCACAGAGGTTTTTATAAAGCATCCCTTATCGCTGTGTACATATCATTAGTAATGCAAAATAATGGGATACGGACACCTCGTGCTGTTTGCGAGCTAATGATTAATGCTGTTCGCCATTAATTCTTATTTTTGATGAGAAATTTGACTTGTGCTGTCAGGCGCCGGATCCAGATTAATATAGGCTGACGTTGCAACTTAGCTATAACAATGTTAGACGCTCCCGGGTTATAAAACGATCGCGCTATCTCCGTTTCGTTCAACATCTGTTGTTATATTTGAATATTATTGTTGGTCTTTTGTATTATTCTTACATTGTTAAGTAAACGCTTACATAACGATATTTTATATGTAGTGTGCCCTAAATATTCTAAAAATGTGTTTTGTATACAAAAAAAGCTAGAACGAATATCAAAGCAAACGCAATAAATAGTTCGGTACACCAACCAAACTACCCGAATAGTTTCAGTCATAAAAGGGCAAAGTACAAAGAGCTACATAAAATGCCAGTACGACCGCATCGGTGACAATCTCGGGAGGTATTCAGAGGGCCGACTGCCGTGACTCGGCACCCTTTACGCAACGCCCTACGCATATTAGCCAACTGAAAATCAAAAGTCGCTATTATTAATGACTTCTCGTCATGACAATCTAAATAACTCCGCTGAAACTGGAGCAGAAAACGCGCGAAAATGCTCTTAAACAGAAACGCGACGTAAATGTACAGTCACCAGATGCGATCTTCACAGTGTCATCCTTCAAATGGTAGCGTGGAAAAATTATTGAAGATTCGAAGCATTCAGAATCTTTATCTCGCGGATACAAGAGTTCATTTTATGACCATTAATATTGTCTTTTCCTCGGGTGTTTTATCACGGCGACGATGCTCTGTCGCGCGTCTCATTAATCAAAAGCATTTGTTTACAACGAAGGGAATTTGATTTGATTAAAATAATTCGCAATATCCTTGATAAATATCACCCTCGGTCTTCGTTTGATCTTCGTTGAAATTAATGGTGGAGAATTCAATCACGCAAATGTTACCGTCGCTATTCTTGACATTTTCTGCTACACGCAGACAAAATTACTACAATTTTATATAAATATGCAAAAATTTGTTTGATGTGCGATTTCTTATCGTTAAGTGTATCTCACATCATCTTTATCAAGAGAGATTTAATTCAAAGCTTTAAACATGTACAAATTTTATTAAAGTGGTATATTATTATTTTACTCAGGTCAGTAATATTACGGATTTTCAGCAGAGTAACCGAATCTTCTTTATAGCCACTTTATACCGAACAATTTTTTCGCCTAAATGAAATTAGTAGCAACTTTTGTTTGTTTAAAAATCGTAAACCTCAAATTAAGGGAGTACAAGCAAAGGTATCCAGAACAAGGGACACAGTGAATAACGATCGACGTCAGAGCGACGTGTGCAGCGTATGCCCTCGGCTCTGCCGGCTATCCCGCTCCCCGGCTACCCGGCTACCCGGCTCAGGCGGCTTAACCCGCCGTACGCCGATTAATCGCAGCTAATTCGATCCGAAACGGAATTAAACCGGACGAATGCATAGATCCCAACGATTTGTTGACTGTTAATTGAGTCGTCGTTTGATTTACTGCGGACTCGGATACGTTTTATGAACTGTGATTGCAATATTTCGAGATAGAATCCTGTGCGTTGCTACTATAACAAAGCAATTTATTGTAAAGCGTTTTTGTTGCATTTGATCAATAGAACATCTTTGATTTACTATAAGTACTATACATACTATACTATTTTTATAACACAAATGCTTGATGCTTTCAAATTAATATCTACTGCTCATTCTAATTAGGTAATTACTGCGTGTTATAATAAAGCTATCTAATATATCTACAAGATTTTGATAGATGCATTAGATTATTAGATTCTAATCTAATAATCTACGTTAATATGTCACAATCGTAAATCTACGTTATTATGTCACATAAACAAATAATAAAATAACTACAGATTTTAAAATTATTTTTTAATTAGACAAATTTAAATTTAAATTACTCTATCATACAAAAGGGGTACAATAAAACATCTTACGTCAGAGAAATTCTATACAAATAATAAGAAATATAAACATTCCTTCTTAAGATTGCTTTCGAAACACAATAATCACGGATGAGTGCACTTGAAAGATGTAAATCAAACAGTGCCTACGAACAGTAACTACGAATTATTTTAAATCAGAGATAATCCTGTCAATTAATTGGACTTAGGATCGAGAACCGGTCGGCGCATGCGCGAATCAAACGAACCGAGCGAATAAAGCGAGGACCTGGATATTAATAAACACTGTTGCTTGTTATAAATATATCGATATTACAAGACGTCACGTGAACAGCTCATATGCATATTAAATTCTTAGGGGTTATTTCATTAATTTTTGGATAAAATTTATTCTGCAAAGAAGTTACGATTAGGCATTAGGTCACCTTAACTACAAGTAATAGGTAAATATTTTCGTATTGAAATATCTCTTAAATAGAGTGAAATTCAATTTTGACAAAGAATAATACAACAAAAAAAATTATCTGTTGGATATCGTCATCCGTCAAATAGCGTTATCCGCAACTAGTGAAACAGGCCTTTAGTATTGCTTAAATTTTGCGATGTAACATTTTTATTCTTCCTACATTGAGCTTTAAAATAGTGTCAATTATAGGATTACCAGCGTTGCTTTTGAATGACTGATTCATAATTATTTTTGGTATTTTGATCTTATAAAAAATATTATCAGTCATCGTGCTATTTACTCTGAAATATTTTGGCATAAGATCCTACTTACGTAGATATAAATAATCAATATATAAAAATTAAAGCTAATTCATAGTAAGCCGTTCAAAGTTATTTATACAAGGTATAGACATCCCAAAAATTACTAAGTAATTTCTTTAAAAACAGACTTAATCCTATACCCGTGGCGAGCGATCGCGGCTGACAGTGACACATCGGTACAAGGCTGGCTGTCCGACTGTAATTCTACCCAACTCGCATGGACCATGGCAACGTTTTATTTTCAAATCTACAGGATTAATTAGCAGATTTTTTTAAAGCCTACACTTTTTTACTGCCTTTTGGGGAATTTTATGTTACTTTAATTGTATTAGTATTTTCCAAAATTGATTTCAATTTTAATGTTTGTAACATTTATTAACATAAAATATGTATGGAAACGTATGATATACTCGCATAATTAGATATCTAAATAATAATAATAATAATTTATTTTAAAATAAAGAGTATTTTTATATACCCCGTGTTTATTTGAAGAGTATATCCTACAAAGATTTTAAATCAAAATCGACACTTAATCGGGGCACTTGAAAATAAAGTCGAAACCGCGAGTATCGTTCGAACCCGCCGATCAATCACCATCCATTAAGCAGGAAAAGAAAAGCATTTCCCCTAACCACTGGCCCTCGAATCGGCCCAATTTACATGAGAGCCGCATTTTCCTCGCATCGAGATTAGCCCAGAATGAGTTTGATGAATTGTTCGCGCCCCGTACCGCCAGCGAGGCAAGCGGTCATTTGTTAAAAATACACCCGATCCACCGATCTAATTGTCTCCTCTCATTTCACACTCCCCTGTGATATCTCCGAGCTATTTAAATTAAAAACGACTCTGTTCTTTTTATTAATTGCCACCCTAAATTTGTATCTTACCTTTCTAGATGTTTTACGATATCCTCGTATGCCGCTCTACAATTCTCCCAAATACCAGATCTGCAGACAAACGAAACAAAATGAGAAAACTGAAGACTTTGCACAGAAAATTGAATATTAAAATAATAAAACAAAGGCAATAAAAATGAATAACGTTGACAGGTTCTCTCGTTATAATATAAAACAAGGTTTTTTATTACAATGCGATTTTCTGAGTCCTAATTTAATAAGCCCTCTAGAAAGACAAAACTTGCAACAAAGTGTTCTCTAGTATTATAAAGATTTTGTATATAAAAAAGGGTTTGAATGTAAAAGGAATAATTATGAGCACTCAATATTAAATGTTCCATTAGAGTGCGCGAGGGGTCGAAGAAATTAATTATGTTTTTAAAACAATCGCTTATATTTGTGTCGAAACAACTCATGCGTGATCGTCAAAATTGTTTCTCAATTACTTTAGCACTTTGTTTTCATTAAACTTTTCTTCGAGGGAATACTTCTTACAATAGTTAAAGGGTTCCGGTAGCGGCTCGTTCTTTCCCATCCAATGCTGAAGCATACTTTTGTCCTTTAGAAGCTCTTCGAATACTTTAGATTCGATTAACAACTAGCTATACTTCCTGTGATTTCGCACATAACAAATAACAAAATCTTAAATTTAACACTTAGAACCAAATTATACTATACACTTTATATTCATATAAAAATTTGTTATTTTAATGTCACATTATTTAGTCAATCGTTGTTTAATCTCTTTATAAAAAATAAATAACAATAAATACATTTATATATATTTTTTTTTAATTTTTATCCTGGTTATACATCTAGACCGATCATAAGTAACACTATACGATGTTAGTCTTAGAAATGGTTAAGCAAACAAAAATATTTGAAAGAAACAAAGGAAGATAAAATAATCATAAAACAAACTATTAAAACTAAAATGCGGCAAAACATTTAGGTATGTACAAACCCACAATTACAGATACTCGTACGTCACGCGAAATTAGTTGCGGATATAACAATACCTACATTCGTTTCTTTATATCTACTGGGTTTTAAAAGGACATTTCGTTATATAATCTTTCTCTTACGTAACATAGTTTTCATGAATGACGCAATATTATTATATTTGGTAAATATAATATAGAAATGCGTTATATTCAAGTTATACTATTATTATATTTAGAAACATAATACGTGTGTAGGTTATTGTACTTGTAGTTGAATCACATGGGTGGCAGGGCAGTAAGACAGTGGGGTAAGCGTGGGGTAAGCTTGGGGTAAGTCAAGTCAAGTGAGCATTGCGGGTCTTCGGACGGAAGTGCCCTCACTCAGTGTTTGTACTTTTCTTATTGGATTAACTCAGTCATTTAACCTGTATCACTTGTGACCCGCTTATAGGCTTCACTTTCATTAACTTATGTATATAAGCTCATTATGGGTTAATTAGGTATAATTGTTTTAACGCATCACGGGTGGGAGTGTTTACTTAAATAGTGTTATTCGATTTCCGCATGTTGATTATTCATTTATTTATATAATTCGATGAAATTATCTTATGTGTTTATGAAAAGAATTAATAATTCGTTGCAAACTTTAATTATGTGTAAACACCAGAATTGACAGTTGTAGAATATAAAACTTGATAATATGTTCATATGTCGCATATTTTTAATAAAAAATTATTAAAGTAAATGGGTGTTACAATATACTTCTAAACAATAATATCATAACTAGATCAACGTAAACAAGATCTTTATGGTAATCAATATAAATTTAACATGTGTCGTTTATTTTTCAATCAATAAAACGGAAATAGACGAAGTCAATGCCACCATAATTTACGACATACACCTCCATGGTGAAAATGGTACATAATACAGAATTAATACCAGCTCGAACCATGTTTGGGAAGCCACAGTTTAACGCAACCAATATCCGCTGTAAGCTTCGTTTAAAATAATGCACTATTTGTTTATTGACGTTTTATTACTAATTCGAAATGCATCGGTTACATATTATAATGTTTAACCTTTTAAAAATAGTCATTTATAGTTAACAATATTGCAATACAAAATATATTTAAAACTCCATTTGCGAACAGTGGTGTTAAATAATAAATTCTAGATTTATTCGCTAGATGGCGTTACAGACCCAAAGAGAATATTTAAAAATATATTTTGAATAAAATGTGTAATTTTCATTGATTAAAATATCGTTTTTAAAGTTGTGACGGTATATTAGTGCCATATTAGAAAAGTTAGTATGACTTGCCTATTCACGTTGACAGATGTCGGAGCATAAATCGTATAGGAACGTCTTAAGTAGAAGATATTATATTCTTATTTGAAAACAAAATCCCCTTAAAAATCTATCTATGTATTTCATTCAACATGAGTTCAAGCAATAACAAAATTATAATCTAGGTAGGAATATACGTTTAAATTTATAAAGTATCTAAAGGCCTTATATAGGAGTATAACTCTCGTTTATAGCGATCTCTTTAAAATAACTTTTGTTAAGAGGAACTACTTCAAAGACAATATACATACTTAGGTAGAGCAGGTAACGTAAAATTTTGCATATATTTTTGATAGTAATATTTAACTCAATAAAAATTTACCTTGCCAATGCTTCCATGTTGTGCATCGGTTGACCCTTAATGATGGAGCCGTCAGGTCTCGGCACACCGTGGTGAGGCATACCAGGGGACATAAGTGCATGTTGGTGCATGAAACCCATTGGTCCCAGGTGAGTGGGCGGTGCATTGTAACCATTAGCCAGAAGCGGTGACTTGTCCATCCGAGCCATTTCTGCAACACATGCAAGAAATTAGAATATAAACTTTTATTTGTTTACACCTATTATTTTAGTAGGTAATAAGCATGTGGCGACATCTATCGCGCGAAATACGAACGACTACCAAACTACGTAATTAGAGAAAATTGACGTATGCTACATCGCGCTATCAGAGTTTTCAAAGTGAATAAGTATATATACAAGATCCCGACAACAACCGTCGGGGCGTTAGCCCGCCAGACACAACACCCGTCTGGTCGGAGGATCCTCCCTTTTCGATGGCGGACGTGATTCTTCACACTACGTTTCACACGCATCGCTAAACTGGTGACCCCGACGTGATCATCAGCGCAACCTTCATCGTCATCATCACTTCCTCAAGCTTTCGAGCAGCAAGAAGCATCCAGCATCTACGGCTTCAGCCAGCCAGCATCTACGGCTACCACGGGTATCCTGACCACCAGCATGCAGCGGACGCGCATTCCTGGTCATCGCCCACAGCCTTCTCAGCGACTTTGGCACAGCACACTGCACTTCGGCCGGTCAGCAAGCAGAGACGCACTTCTCTCCTGGTCGACGCAGCAGCAGCTACTACGCAACACTGCACCACTCCGACTCACTGGAGCATATGCAGCATCACCGCAGACAGTTCCGACTCACCGTGAACTATGCGGCATCTGGTTCCGACTCACTGGAACATTCCACTGGCCCGGCAAGCATCACAAGATCATTGGACGACTTAACCTGCTATCGACCTCCGGTCTCGGAGGGGAGTGATGTGGCGACATCTATCGCGCGAAATACGAACGACTACCAAACTACGTAATTAGAGAAAATTGACGTATGCTACATCGCGCTATCAGAGTTTTCAAAGTGAATAAGTATATATACAAGATCCCGACAACAACCGTCGGGGCGTTAGCCCGCCAGACACAACACCCGTCTGGTCGGAGGATCCTCCCTTTTCGATGGCGGACGTGATTCTTCACACTACGTTTCACACGCATCGCTAAAAGCATATTTTTAATGGGTAATTTTTTTAACAACCTAATTCTATTCATTATTATTTTTAATTATGTTTCAATATAATTGGAAACGTAAACATTGTTAAGGCTTACATCCAACAAGGGTTTATAAAAATTTGGGCACGGTATAAATATAAATTCCCGTTTTCAATTCCTTATAATAAATAGCATACCACTTAAATGTAATCGCGTACCGACTCAGGTAAAATTCAATTAATACCCGGTATTATCATTTAATTACTCGTTCCAATAATCGAATCGCCCGTAAAACGGTGTATCAACAATAATAAAATGAGCAATGAATTTCGAGACTATTGTTTTCTGGGTACCACAAACAACCCGTGTAAACATGGGGGTGTAAGGCAAATATTCTTAAAATGACCCCCTATGGGGGTATTCGTATCGGGTGGTCCCTGGATGTCCGTACCCCCCCTCTTCCCAGAGGTCACCAAACGGACTGGGGTGTCGGAAACAATTAACAAGGTGTCGAATTAAACACGAATTAACGTTTGGACCGTTAAGGAAACACCCTTTTCCATTGTACGCTCTACAAAGGATTTTAGGATTGCTGAGTATTTAATATGTGTTCGCTTTGTTACACGATTCGGGATCAGGTATATTTGAAAATATCCACAAATCGTTAACATTTAGAAATCACGAAATTTGAATGGCCCGTATCTGTTAATGTTTAGAAATATCATAGATCCCTTAGTGAAAGTGATTGTTGAATTTTTTGTGTAAGTATTTTATACATTTTATTAATTAGTAGCACAGTTATCAATTATTAATCTTTACATAGATCATACTTTTAATTGTGATTGTTTAAGGATTCATTTTTAATTATTGTAATATAATATTAGTTATTTGGCAAAATTTGTCATCGCCAAACAATCTATCTAAATAATCATTAGTAAAATTGCATCAAATGTCCTACTACTGAGACGTCAAGTTTTTCCAACAAGGAATCGAAGTTTAATCCTAGACGTTTTTCGATCTTCAGCCGATATGCCTATCTTAAAATTTTTTCGAAAAACAAGAACTTTTATCTTGATTTCTTCACCTTTGAGGATAAGATAAATTTTTAGAAAAAATAAGTTTAAAAAAATTCACATGATAAGCCTTGACTATATAGAACAACTAATATAATATGTAACAATGACTCATTTAGATTTAAACAATCACTTTTATATACAAAATATTATATAAAAATATTGTCATCGCCAATCATATATTTGTGTATTTACAAAGTGATTGTGAATGTCTTTTAAACTGCGAAAATACGAATTCATCACATAGTTTATATTGAATAAAATACGAAGGCGTCCACAATAAAAGGAAATCGTACAAAGTTACAGTCAAACAAACATTATGACCAATGGACCCTGAATTAATTGGCCGGGTCTATTTACTTAGTTAACCGCCTGTTATCTTCTCAGCCATACACCGCGTTTAATGTATTTGTTGTTGGCTTTGAGTTTTACGTGCTAGTTGTTTTTGTTTGTACTGTAAAAATAAACGAATTTTACTAACCCTGATATTTTAACTACTTCATTGTATTCCAGTGAATAAAGAAAACAAAATTACATACTAAAATATATAAACTTCTCATGAATACATGTAAATTTACAAAATAATTCGATAGATTTTTATTTTTTATACTTGTATCAAAAATTAAAAATTAAATAATCTGATATAAAATATAAATCACATTGTGATACAACGACCGCAATTGGGTTAGTTTACCAAAAATTATATTTACAAATCCCCAAAGTAGGTATAAGAACACACCGGACAACCGCGCCGGTCAACCGCACTTACTAATTAACTAAATACGTGTTAAATCTCGTAATAACCTGCGGTTACTATAACCCTTCTATGCGTTCTCTTTCTCACTCGTATGTTTTGTAATTTAACGACTCTTTTCAATTGAGACCTGACCGTGGGTCGACCGCATCAGGTTAACAAGAGTTTGTTCGTTTACGACGAATTTTACTATGATTTCCAACAACTGTAGAACATAATGAAATACGACTGCTAATTAACATTAATGTCCCTTACATTAATGTTCATTATATGTATTGTTTTGTAATATAATACTGCTTCTCAATCATATATAATTTTATTATCTTACTATAAAATCTAAAACGTACACAAAAATATTTTGATAAAAAATTAAATAGCATTTTAAGACATTCCTTCGAAACTAACAAAACGTTCCTCGATTATGATTATGACTATTATTAGGTGAATCCACTGATCAGGCATTTAAATAAATGAAACGTCGATTGTAAACGGTTATTATTATCGGTTTTCATCGATTTATTGATCGATACCGACTGACTGTCCTCGACAAATGATCGCTCTAAATTACCGGCCATTATTTAAAATTAGAATCGATAGAATCGAAACCTTAATTATATCACTTATGTGTTTAAAGGAGGTTGGGATGAAAGCAATCAAAACCGTAAACTTAAAGACCATATTTTTATATAAAAAATATGTGAGTTACACTTCGTTCTCATTTAATAGTCTTGTTTATTTAATTATATTCGTTTTTAGAGATGAATAATAGAAGCATGGAATTGACGATTCACAGAATATAATCAAAGGTACAAAATCAACTTGTTAATAATTAATTTTGCCTCGTAACAAGCTGTAGTGAAAATTTTACAGTCGCAGTTCCAAAGATTATGGCACAGAGATAATAACCATTGAGTTTTATTACGAGAGAGATTACGAAATGACCGAATGAGTGAGTAATAAATGATTGACTGTAATTGAGAAGAGTGAGCGTTTTCATTAACAATGTACCCGTACGGTGTATAGATAGATCTATTACATAATTTTTCTGTTAAAACAATAACATTGTTATGTTATTTTGAAAATGTATTCATTGAAGTCTAGTAAATATTATTTCAATGAAAAAAAAAAATACGTAAAAAGCAATAATCGTACAAAAATATAGTTTGGAATTTAATTTTGTATCAGTAAAACTACAAAATGAAAAATAAATATACAACTAATTTCTCAAGTAGATAGTTGCGTAGTATTTTTATTGACTAAACAATTTAACGACTGGTTAGACATCGTGAACTTTTATTATAAAAAATATCAAAATATAAATGATTGTAATGTTCGAAAAAAATATTGTTTTACGTATAAGATACTTGCCACGGCGATTTGCTTTAATAAATTAAATTTCAAAAAAATTAAAAAAAAAATTAATTGGTCGCCTCAAGGCTCTAACTGAATCCAACAAATCTCAAAGCAAAAACGGCAAAATAAACTCGAAATGATACAAAACAAGGCGAATTAAAAGAAAATTACAGGCGGCTGGCAATCGTACCGTTTACAATAAACACATAATTGTACGGACAGTGCACCAATGGCATATACGATTGGGCGAAATAATTGTCTGCAATTTAGTGAATAAATCGCAGCTTGTCGCTCGCGTAAGCGTCAAATTATAATACCTATGTATTATTTTAAAGTGATTACTACCGTTACACATTGATCTACAACTAGTAGGTATGTGTACACTTTCTATAAGCTGTACAACAAAATCTATTGTTCATTTTATAAATATTTTTAACTTTCAAGGAAAACAAGTAATGTTTAATGAATTATGTTCGAATTCCGACTACTTGAATATTGTTATTCAAAATGCAAGATTTCTTCCCTTAATACGAACAGATTTCTTCAGTAACCCCTAAATACAACTAATACGTGTTACACAAAATGTTCGTACTTCATACAATTGTGTCCGCAATAGATACAAGCTATTATCGGCGACGCAAGTCACGTGCGAAGAACAATCAATAACAGTAATACACAATAGCCGGCAAAATGTTGACTGCCAATAACTTGAGTCAACACGACGGATCAGACAGTGTTGCCGGACCTGAGATTATCATACGCCCATACATATGCTTACTATTTTTTAGAAATATGTACGTAGGGATTGAATTATTTAATTCTATTTTTCTGTTTTATTAATTTAAAGCATTATTTTATGGCAGTATAACTATGCACAAAACAAATAACTTTATTATTCTGGCAGATAATTTCACCCACCTTAAAAAAGTTAATTTTTACGAAAATAGGGAAATGTTTCTATCACTGGCAACACTGACAGACTTATGTGTTTGCCATAAACTCTTTCATTTGGCTCGGACGAGCCTTATGAACAATAAAACGTTGAGGGCTGGAGATTTGGACTGTAATAAAATATTTGCCCTAGCACGCGCTAATCCGCGTCCCTCACTTACGAAGGCAATTTCAAAAGTTATAGGATGAAGAAAAGCGACGTCTTATACGAGACTCGAAATGAAAGTTACTACAATTTTAACTTTTACTGCGTAACAATCTTTAGGATAGGATCTACTGGATAATCATTTAGCATTGTTATGTGAAAGAATGTTAAATTGATCCACTACGTATTAGTTTATTTAGATTATATGATAAATTATTACAGTTATCTAGTAAACAAATGAAATTATTTTTTAGAAATGTGTTAAAGATAAGTTTTAAGAAAACTTTGCTGAGCGGATCTTTTTCATAGTTATCGATATTATTATATGTACAATTAATTTTTTTTATTGCACATATAAGAAAAATACATTACTTGACAAAATTTAAAACAATTTTGTAACGTCAGCCTTATATCTAAAAGCGATTTTTTTAAATACCACCCTAAATAGAGGAATTATTTAAAGTTCATATGTAGATATGTTCATAGTTCTATTTGGTTTAGCTTGATATAAAAATATACCTTTAGCTTACTCTAGTTGTACTTTATAAATTAACTATGTAAGCGTAAGTTTAATTACTATAGACATATTTTATCTTCTTAATGGATATAATTCTTATAGGAGGCAGTGGGATAGAAGTTTAACGCAATTTGGGGCTATTTCTACGAGCGAAATAAAACTTCTCCCTCTGAGGCGTGAAAGAGGGTCAGAGTTAATTACTCGTAAATTGACCGGGATATAGTTTTATCCCGAATAAATATATGATCCGGGATTAATGTGTGTCATATTCGTTATTATGTGAGTTGTAGCGATCCAAGACTTCTGTCATTTTACACTCTCCCTCTCTATTAATACATATTTAATCATCTTCGAATTTCCAATTTTGTTCATCATTTTAAAATAATATTTTTCCCTGTTGACCTAAATTGGAATCAATTTTAATATATTTCTTTTAATTACTCATACCAAGTTAGTTTTATTGATACACCAATAAAAAAAAATAAAAAAAAAATTAGGCGATAACTTATCTTGCTTGAAGATAATTGCTATAATGTAAAAACTATATACTTTGAAATGCTTTGAACTCTTTGCAATTCGTGTTAAAAGTGTATGAAATGTATCTCATTTGTTTTATTATCAAGTAATATTGTATAAAGTTACAAATATTAAGCAATAGTTTTGAAGAATGACGCAAGTCCCTGCATTCTATCGAATCGACCTAGAACTTGTTGAGAGCCACTCATCCGTAAAGCTTTACAAAGAAAGCTACGCCATTGTAACACAAGTATCAAAGATACAAAATCCGAGTATATTTTATTAATATCGGTGCACAAAAGAGGGATTATATCCGCGGTTAACAACAGCTGCTGCTACCGAATCATGAAATTATACAATTTTTTACATGTACTTTTCATTGTATATATATCAATATTAAATGTTACTATTGATATGGGAAGATTTTAGCTGCTAAGCAAGATAACTGCAATTTATTTTAATTGCAAAAAAAACTAAACTTTATTGAATATTAATTTGCGTTTTTAATAATTGAATATATATTTTCAATTATAGCATTAAGTTGCTTACTTTACGAACAGACAACCGTGTGTGTATTGTGTAGATATTTATTTATTTGTTTATTAACTACATCACCCAATACAGTCCAGCCCCATGACACAATATGAAAAATCATCGGAAAATTTAGTTCAACTTAACTATCCCTCTATATTTAAAGTACATTCTCTAACTTCAAACCCAGTTCACACTAAGCCCGGCTACTTCAACTATGTCTCATATCAAAGTAGTTATATCAATTACTGTACTGTACAATAAACACCTGAATATACCCTACTTTTTGGAAAAATGTCTATTATTAAGGATTTGATCTGTTCCACTATTTACGGATTACAGACATAAATTATATATTCATTTTAATATATGTAACAAATGTATAAAATGCATTAAAGTGTGAAGAACAGATAATAATAATAATAATATTCTTTATTGCACACTATTAAAAGATACAAAACAAAAGTAGTATAATTAGAGGAAGATGTACAAAGGCGGTCTTATCGCTGAAAGAGCGATTTCTTCAGATTACAAAGTATTTACGATTTTTTGATTACGGAACGCCAAAAAACGATAATTCTAAGTTATCCATACATTAAATTCGAACAAATTGAAGTTACTTTTTATAAACAATCATTTTCGATTGTCAAATTTATCTCCGTCGATATCTCGTGACAGGCTGTTAGGCAGTTGCTCGATGAATTAATACAGTATCATTACTGTCGTTGAGCGGATACAAAAGCACTGAGTTACGACATAACCTATAATTTCGTTTTAACTTGATCGATTTTTGTATATTAATGGCGTGGATCGCTTCAACTAGTAGACTCGTTTTCATATTTTTTATTAGTAACGAGGAGTGTCTCCAGCTGGTATTTACATGATTGAGTTTTATTTATTAAGATTTAATTTTCTTATTTCTAATATTTCTTTTATAATTTCATAAATAAAATATATAATAATATAAATATACAAAATATTTATATTGTCTTTATTTTTATTCGTATATATTAACGCTACATTCTTGTGGACGTAAATATAGATATTATTGTTAAAAACATAAGTATATTATGTTAGTATATGAAAAGTTATACTGAGTAATTGAATAAAAAAATAATTGTGTTTGCTCACAAACGAAAAAAACCCGACTTCAATTTCATCAACGAGTAATAAATACAACGTAGATCGACGAAAAAATAGTCAAGTATCTACGCGTTATCAAAGATTACTTAAAAAGTAGTTATCAGATCTCGATAAAATTTATATGTGACCACATGATAAACATCAGCTTTCGATTAAATTAAAAATTATCAAAATCGGTACACCCAGTAAAAAGTTATTGCAGATTTTCGAGAGTTCCCCTCGATTTCTCTGGGATCCCATCATCAGATCTTGGTTTCCTTATCATGGTACCAAACTAGGGATATCCCCTTTCCAACAAAAAAAAATATATATATCAAAATCGGTACATCCAGTAGAAAGTTATGCGGTATAATACAACGTAGGTCGACGAAAAAAGCGTTAAGTAAAAACGCATTATTAGATATAACTCGAAAAGTAGTTGTTAGATCTCAAATAAATTTAAATGGGACCAATTGACACACACCACCTTTCGATTTAAACAAAATTTGTCGAAATCGGTCCACCCGGTCAAAAGTTCTGATGATACATAAAAAAAAAAAAAAATACAGTCGAATTGAGAACCTCCTCCTTTTTTGGAAGTCGGTTAAAAACAACAACCACTCTGGTGTAGTGGTGCGTGTAATCGCCTCAAACACCGACGGTTTGCGATTCCCATTCGGGGTGGAGACATGTTTTCGTATTTGTACAAATATTTTTTCCCAGCTTGGATGTCAGTCCTTGTGGGTCTCCCCATCGTGCCTCCAAGAGTACGTTAAGCAGTCGGTCTCGGTTGTTATAATAATTCCCGTAGCGACCGTTACTCATAGTAGGGAACATATCCGCCAACATGCAGTGGAGTAGCAGTGGGATGTTAGAGGCAGAATCGTAAGAAGTTTTTTAAAGTGTTCTTTACTTTATGAGGCACCTATAGGTAACTTTATATATAAAAAAGCGGCCAAGTGCGAGTCGGAATCGCTCATGAAGGGTTCCGTAGCAGCAAGTGACATAATATAAATGTTTTTGTAGTTCGTTGTAACTTTAATCGATGTTTTAATAATAGTGTATTTTTTTTTTTAAATTAAGCTATTGATAAGTAAACATTATGATCAGGTACATTAAAAAAAAACGATTTAGTAGATCTCGTTCAAACCAATTTCCGGTGGAAGTTTGCATGGTAATGTACATCATATATATATATTTTTTAGTTTTATCATTCTCTTATTTTAGAAGTTACAGGAGGAACACACATTTTACCTATTTGGAATTGTCTCTTGCGCAAACTATTCAGTTAAAAAATAATAATATTAGAAACCTCAATTTCATTTTTGAAGACCTATCCATACGTATGGGTTTGATGAAAAAAAAATTTGAGTTTCAGTTCTAAGTAGGTATGGGGAATCCCCAAAATTTATTGTTCTTTATTTTTGCGTGAAAATCTTAATGAGGTTCACAGAATACATCTACTTACCAAGTTTCAAAAGTATAGTTCTTATAGTTTCAGATAAAGTAAAAAAGTGGCTGTGACATACGGACGAACAGACAGACAGACAGATATGAAGAATCCATAAGGGTTCCGTTTTTTGCCATTTGTCTACGGAACCCTAAAAAGCACACTTTTAAAATAATGACAATTTTAGTCAACACAGTATGTTTACAATGATTTAATCATTTAACAAAATTAACAACAAAAAAAAAAACCAACAATCACGAATTAAAACGTTACTGGCACCGACATTCAAAATACGCCGGTATTGTTAATTAAAAGAAATTCCATCGTTATGCTTTTACTCGAGCAAAAAATAAAATGAATGCGCCATGATGACTGCGAGGTGTGAGTAATGTCGTAAGTGGATGGCAAAACAGCATTTTAATTGTAAGCCTCGTTCCACACCACAAACAAAACGATGGGAATTAAACAGTTTATTGCTAATGTTAGTATGGAAATAGGTTGTGCTGATGTTCGTAATGACGGGCAAGAAATGTTTATTGCTACGACGGAAAAAACTGATTCTACTTCTCAGGAACTGTTATAAACAAAAGAAATCATTTATATCTACATTAGATTTATAGGTACTGTTGCTAATAATAATAACAATAATTGCTTTCATATGTTATTTTAAGTATCTTTACGACATAAAAAGCTTTTCTTATATAATACCTAGTGAATATAATTCACGGTCACCAACCCGCCTGCCCAGCGTGGTGACTATGGGCAAAACACATGAGTTCACGTTATTTTTGGCGTAAACTTGTGGAGGCCTATGTCCAGCAGTGGACTGTATAGGCTGTAATGATGATGAATGATGAATATAATTACGTTTTTTATACAGTAATTTCTTTATGTGTCTCATAAAGTATGTGTAAAGTGACTAAATTAATTATTGACTTTCTTAGGACCGGTTTTATCGGTTGTGGATAAAGTTTATCCTGCAAATAAATTACGAATAGAATTTTACAGCAGGAGGTAGAATGAGGAGTTACGACCTGTTTCACATATGTTTCACATATTTCATATTTGCGTATAGAAATATATCTTAAATCAAAACTTTTATCTGTTGGATATCATCATCAACTTCAACGTCAACTTGCGTTATCCACAACCGGTAGAACAGGCCCATAATGTTTTTTACTTTTATTCAGACAAATATAATAAGGGTTTGAATATTGTTAATAGGACGAAGGTGATAAAATGAGAAAATAAAGTGAAACTATAAAGTTGATAATAATGCAAAAAGTTTTATTTTATAAGGTAACAATTAATAAGAATAAACACAGATTATTTTTAAGGTATGTGTTTTTTTTCTAAAATGATAATGTTAAATACATTTTAACACAAGTAACAAAAAGTTACACTATTGTGTTCATTCCATAATTTGTTTGAGTCAAATATTTTAGTATTTACAAAACGTTAAAATGTCTATTACTACAACACACAACACAGAATCACTGTAATAGCATATTATTACCGTTATATTTGTATTTCAACATGTACCAGCAGTTCCTTCATAGCGTGCCTTAGACTAAATCGTAAAAGAAATAGCATCGGACAAAATAACGAAACTAGTAACAAAACTCACCTTCAAAGAATGATTGCGATAACTGTTTGCTATTGTCAACTCGTGTAAAATATTATTTTCTAAATTTATATTAATCACTGTTATATGAAATTTTACACGAGGTTTATCTATCTATAAGGTTTGTTGATAAATTTGTAGTTAACTTTTCCTTTAAAATTTTTTAACCACAAATGTAAGTATATCATTACTACACAAGCATTTATATACTTTTATTTACTATTTTATAATCTGTAATAAAGATTGTATTGCAAAATACGAGTTTAAATTATCTATATATTTTTTTTCAATTATATATAAGGTCGGCAAAGGAGCGTACGGCTCACCTGATTGTAAGCAATTACCGTAGCTTATAGACGTCTAAAAAACCAGAAGCATCGCAAGCGCGTTGCCGACCTTAACCCCAATTCCTCCCAGGAGCTCTGGGTCACCTTACTCATTAACAGAAACCAATACTGCTTGAAAACAGTATTATTTAGCTGTGATCTTCTGTAAGGTTGAGGTACTACCCCAGTCGGGTTGCTCCATATTTTGAGCAGGAAATTTCTTGCTGTGTCCTACCTCAGTTCAATCATCATGATAATTATGTTAACTAAGATTGTACTGACCGTCAGTTTATTGCTATCTTTATACTATTTTATGTATGTACTTTCAGAATATTTTTCAAGGTGAGAAATTATGATTATAAAAGTAGGTTAAACATAATTTATGCTCACATAATCACACATACCATTTCTAAAAGTATTTAATCGTTGATCGTAACACTTCTGTTCCGCCTCACTTGGGCGTTTAATTGTCGCCGCAGTTATTGTTGCTGTTTCCTTATCCATCTGTAATTTGTTTGATTGCTCGCAATCGCCACTTAATGTTTTAATCATTAAGGTGTTGAATTCCTACAACTGTATGATGTACATGTGCAGGGATAAAAAGTAATTATTAATATACTTTCAATTGCAGTTTGTGGCGCAAATTGCTTTTTTTAATACGATAAATATTGTATTGCGTGTTGTCTCTTTTATATATCGTCACTAATAGCTGTTTGATGTAAATTATTAGTTAAGCTACGATCTCTCCTTTTTATTTAATATAATTTTATTTTATTTTTGGTTGGCGAAATTGTAAAATCATTAAACTCACTGTTAACTTTTACTATTTTAGTTCTTTTTGCTAAGTTATTATCATTGAAAGAATTGTAAGATATTGACGGCGATTATAATAACTTAGTTACACGCTTTGCGTTACAAGCGATACACAATCAAGAACAAAGGCGTGAACAGACAAGTCTCGCAAATTGACTGATCTGCCATATCCCTCACCCTTAACATAAACAGGCAAATCCTTACTTAATTTCAGTCACAGAATTCAATCAGAATGTAAAGCTTTATACCCCTGCGTAATGTTATAATGCCTTACATTATCCCCCCGTTTATATAACATCCGAATCGCGGCGACATCGTACGAAACCTTTAATTATTATCAACACATCATTTTCATACCAGTTTCCGTAATAATAGGGCTGTCGCCAGATAATTATCGCATACAAACATTTCTGTAGCCAGTGACGCAAACGAAAGTTGAACTTTTATATTTTTGTAATGGTTTATAGTTTATAATTTACTGAAATTAACATTGAGTAGGTCTCTATTTGTAAGTTTCTCAGTAAAAGCTAATAATGAAAATAAATTAGATCGAATAAATTTTAAAATGTGATAACCATAACATATTCCAAAATTTAAAATTAAGCGAGATGAAATGAGCATCAACTTTGATTCATCACTAAAAGATAAGTATCAACCCTTTAACGGAGCACGTGGGCCGACGTCCCTTCCACGTATTTCATATTCCTATTTTCATTCCGTTCAACCTTCCTAGGAGGATTATATTCTGCCTCGGATGTTTTCGTATCCTATTATTTCACGGGGTGAAAATGGGCCACCCGCCACCTCACTCACTCATTCAAACATTGACATTTATGTGTGACGAGGACGTGTATGTATTCATAATTTTACGTGTGTGTGATCCAAACCCAAGAAATAACATCAATGTGTGAGTTAGTTTCATTAAGTCCCAAACCACTGTCAACGACTCGTCAAACTAACATTGTTATGATATAGGATTGAGAACCTACCTATCATCGAAAAATAGGTTACATATGATCATTTCTTGCTGAATAAAATCGAATTAATTGATTTTGATAATTTTTTAAAAATTTATTAAATCAGAATATGTTTTAACGCCATGTTAAAATCAATAAATATTAAAAATTATAAATACATGTGTATATATAAGAGTAAGATAAACAAAACAATGGTATAGAACTTATGAGAACGTTTCGAATTGCAAATTTAGGGAAAAAAGCGAACAAACTGCACTCAGAGTCAAATGCGGCAGTGCGCGATAAACAAGTGTCGCTTATGCAAGATCACGAATGTAATTGCTCCCTTGTCTGGCGCGACACTCCATATCGAGCGGGACGGAGCTCGCGGGACGCACGGGTCCAAACGAGACGAAAGACAAAATAATCAACAAAGGCCTAAGCGACAAAAATGATTGATTGCCAGCCGTCTTGCGCTGAGCTCTATTTAATCACTTTATTCCCTTTTCTCCGTTTGTGTTGGGATAATTTTGTATTTGTGTAATTTGTATATAAAATGAGGAGCATGCCACCCGAGAAGCGGGCTTCATATCCGGCGTCTATCCGGAGAGTACACAGACCCTATTCCACGTTATCACATATCACGATATAACTCCATCTGATTCATTTTAATCATATCATGGATAATTAACGTCTTACATAAATTATCTTTTATAGCATGTATTTAACAGATTATGCTAATGACACAAAAATATTGTGTCAAATTCTTATAAAAGTGTATTTTATTAAAATCAATAAAAATAGGTAACCCTTTCCCCCCAGTTTTACTCGATAAGAAGAACTATAGCTGAGAAAAAAGTCTTCTTGGGGGTTCCCTAATACCCAAATACCCAGTAATTTTCTGCATGATCCACGTACAAATTGCTGTGAGCAGAATATGAACGAATACTCCTATTGTGTAAGAAAGTATGCGGGCAATAAAATTGTAATCAACAAAAATACAAACCACTCATATGTCCGTTTTCATAAGGCGAGTAGTCGCCGTTTTCAAGACGGTGTTTCTTGAATGGGTGCCCCGGAAACTGCGTAGCGGCGAGCGAGAGACCAACACCCGACGCGCGCTTCGGTGGTCGACCCGGTCTGGAGCTGCGGACATAGTAGCACGTTACTGCCGTTTATGACGATGCACTTACACTAAACATGGAGCTCATTGAAATTTTGAGAGCTGTGTGTATTATTTATTAATAAAAAATGTTAAGGTTAATTATTAAAATTATTAAACCCACATTTTTAGTTTGAAGTATTTTTAGCGTCTACTATACTCGTAGGTACCTATTTTTTAACCGACTTCAAAAAAAGGAGGAGGTTACTCAATTCGACCGTATATATATTTTGTTATTTTTTTAATGTATGTTCGGGGATAACTCCGTCGTTTATAAACCGATTTTGATAATTCAATATCAAATTTGTACCATTTTAAGGAAACCAGGATCTGATGATGGGATCCCAGAGAAATCGAGGGAAACTTTCGAAAATCCGCATAACTTTTTACTGTGTGTACCGATTTTTTATGATTTTTAATTTAATCGAAAGCCGATGTTTATCATGTGGCCACATTTAAATTTCATCGAGATCTGATTACAACTTTTGGAGTAATCTCTGATAATGCGTATTTACTAGACTATTTTTTCGTCTACCTACGTTGTATTACTTTTCAATATAATTGAAGTCGGTTTTTCTTCGTTTGCCTGCAAACACAATTATCTCATATAATACAAGTTAGTTTATATAAATTTTAAAATTAAAAATTATCATTTAATAAGAAGACGTTCGTTAACTTTTATTTGATGGGCACTTTCAATCTGTCTCTGTCTTAAAGCTAAGTGTAAATCGAAATCTATCAGTGTCAAAATATTATTTCTAAACTCGCGTTGAAGTATTGCACCATACCATCGCGTATTGTAGAAACCGCCTAGAAATTTTTCACTACTAGGCAAAAAAATAGTTCGTTGGGTGTTAATTATTTTTGTGATGCAAAATATAGTACAGTTTTTATCTCGCTTATGTCTCCGACTTGATCTACATATAGGTGCTATTATTTTCAATTATTGAAAATGATTAAAAATTTTATTCAATGATTTTTCAATGATTAAACAAATTTCAATAACAATAAAATGTAGCCTATATCACTCCTGAATATTGTAGCTTTCAGTTAGTGAAAGAATTTTCATGATCGGATCAGTATTTGCAAAGATTACCCCCTAGAAACAAACAAAGTTACAAACTTTACCTCTTTATAATATTAGTATAGATGTCCAACTCGTATACAAATAAAATTTAAAGAAAAATGAAGTAATTGCACCTTTCCTCTCAAAAGAAGAAAGCAATCTTTTTCATTTTAAATCAAAAACAAATATTTGGTACTCATACTAAAACTGTTCGTCGTTTTTATTTAAATATTTTGTTATATCTTGATACTGACACCTGTTTTCTTTGGGACTATGTTAATAATGTGTAATTTCAATGAGATAAACAAACAAGTGATTTTGAGAGAAATTCTGTAACACTAATCGTCTAACTAATATCTAGTTATTAAGTGATGAAAAAGAGACTAAAATAATTAATAACAATTAAAACGAAATAGGGTAACTAAGTCTCGTTGCGCAAGTTTTTTTGTCGGATTTATCCAATAAATCATGTTCTCGCGTGAGGGTAGATCCAGATTTATTTTTACTTATTTCACTCCCCTTAGATTTAATACTGCAAGACATCGTTCGCAGTTTCCACAATTTCACGCTTATTGTTTTCCCATCCGTGATTTATGGTCAAGTAATAGTCTACAGTATATTCTTGGCCGCAATAAACTATGTCACCTAAATCTTTGCCCTTAAGCCTATTACTTACCCTTGACCACGGAAAGAAATATATACAACTAGAAATTAACCATCGTATAACATATTGCTACTTGTATTGTATTAAAATTATAATGAGTGATCCTATCTTATATAAAAAGGCCTGAGTTCGATCTTCTTCATCTTCTTTTACTTTGGCTCACTAAAGGATTTGCCTATATCTGAGGTAAGCTTAGTTTGAGTTAGATCTTTACTTTACAAAAAAGTACGTTTGATAATTGAGAAAAAGAAACTTGGAAAAATTACAACGAAATTATTGAAAACGTTAAGTTGTATATATTATTTGAGCCAAAAAATATAATTGGAATTTGAAGTTTCTTCATTTACCATTTAAGTTTAGGGCTAAAGAGATGTAACACTTAATACGCGGTACATGATTTTGTTGTCAAATGTTTTCATATAATTATTTAGGATTTAGTAAGTAGATTTGCCCTCCTCTCTTCTCGTGAGTGTCGTAAGAGGCGACGAAGGGATAACTATCACTATCACCTTGGAACTTAAGAAGCCGACGATGGCGGGATACCCATCCAACTGCTGGCTTTAAAATACACAGGCCGAAGACCGACAGCAGTGTCTTCGGTGCGACAAAGCCAGCCCTGCGGTCACCAACCAAACTGCCCAGCGTGGTGACTATGGGCAACATACCCGAGTTCACGCCAGTTTTGGCGCGAACTTGTGGAAGTCTATGTCCAGCAGTAGACTGCGATAGGCTGAATTGAAGTGAAATATTTAGGATTTAGTATATTTGTGTATAATATATATTTATAAACTATGTGACGTTTTCTTTTTAATTAATTATTAAATATAAGCTTTTACCTGCGGCATCGCTCGCATTGATTTTTTTTAGATAAAAAGTTACTGCTAATACGTCCAAGAATATATTTACAAAGTTTGATGATGATTGGTGAAGCAGTTTTTTCGTGAAAGCGTAAGAAACAAACTTACATTTATAATATTAGTAGCGATGTTTCTTTTTTTAAACCAACTAAGTACTTTTAGGTTTAAAAAGTATTAATCACGATTTACTCTGCAACAAGCCTTTTCTTATATACTTTAAGCATTAAGTTGCTTACTTTAGGAACAGATGACTGTGTGTGTATGTTGTAAATATTTATTTATTATTTTTATTTATTTATTTAACACTTTATTATACACCAAACAAATTAAATAAGCAAGCAACATTAGCAATAATTTGTAGAAAAAAAAGCAATCTCTTACAGGCAACCTTAGGGCAAAGGAGATGATATATTGACAGTGTAGGTGTAGAGTATAATTTAATAAAAAATAATAGGAAGCAACTCAATAAATAGACATACATACTTATATAGATAGTTTGTTTACATACATACAAACACACACATACACACAGACACACATACATACACACACATACACACAAAAGTTCATACTAGATAACTAAGAAGTTTTTAAACAAGATTAATAGTGACAGAAGAAGATAATCACAGGACTGGAAACCTAAAGCAAAGGATTAAATCCCGTTTATTTTAAGAAAGTGTAGTTTAACGGATTTCTTAAATCTGATTTACCAAGCGCTTGAGTAACAATTTTTGATGGTCAAAAAACTTATAGTTTTACATGAAAATGTAGATATTTCTGATCATTGCCTTTACATCAATATTTATCTTAAATCAACTTTTCAGTTTATATTCAATGAAAGAATAGTTTCCTTTGGTTTTTCTACATTTTCAGTTCTCAGCGATATCACCAGATTTTTCGATCAAATAGAGCAATTGCACAGCCACTTTACTACCGTCTCATATCGTCAGACAAGTTCGACAATTATCGGGGGAGCGATGCTGTTATCATAGTATCGGCTTACGCAGAAACTGACTCTCGCCTATTTATTTTTATGTCAGCAACCGTCATTATGAGATACTCCATTAGCTCGGATTGTGGTAGCTCGTTTTCGGTAGGTGGGGCGATTCGGTAATACGACCATTTTGTTTCGGTGCGACATTTTGATAAAACTATTAATGACCTACATTTAACGAAATTAATTTGTAGAAATAAACTACTTAGATACATGTATTGTAATTTGTATAATCGTAAAACTTTTATCAGTCGCTAATATTTTAATTAAAACAGATTTTAAACGTTGTTGCCCTTTGTAATTAAAAAAAAATGTTATAATATGTATGAAATAAACCAGACACAATATTTATAACAATAAATTTTACTCATAAAAAGTCTTTCCGGTGGTCGCACATCGACAGATGTATACAAAAATAGCGACAATAAATTGGAAAATGACGCGCACAAAAATTGTAACTAATTTATTTTTAACACCTTACTCCAGTAATGCTGGAAGCGTAAAAATCAAACAAAACGGTGACTGCGACGTAATCGAATATTGGGTTTCAAGGTGCTACGGTTGACTTAGCTATAGTAGATTTTTTAACTTTGTAAGCCCACCTTAGAATGAAAATTATTGTTATTTTTACTTTAATAAAGCAAGTATTATGCATTCCACCAAAGATTTTTTTAACTAACCAATGTGAAATTTAGTCGTAAGTACTTAAATAGACAGTGTGATACATTTCTAAAAATGTTTAAAGTATGTTTTAGTAATTTCCTAAGTTAAAACCGTACAATTAATTGAGTCTGATTACCGACTTTAAAGAATGTATATTCTTTAAAGTCGGTAGTCGCACAATATACATAAACATACATAAACATTTGAGTGTGTAATTTATATTCATAATAACAAACGTTCGGGAGCGAAAATCAAACAAAACACAAAGCGACGAAATCGAATATTGAAAGTGTCGAGGGACAGAGATAAGGAACGCGTGCCCCTTGCCGCCACTTAGACCACACCGTAATCTGAACACCAAAGCTCACTCCGATAAACTGCCATTAAAAAGCGTTCGATTTATTACTCAACGATTTCCGAACGATTTATATGACCGTGCAAAGTGCAGAACACTATCGACTTGTGTCAATGTGTAGCTGATATAATTCAGGATCGTTTACTTAAGGATGCGTCGGTTTAACGGTTTGTGAGGATTTCTTGTTCGTTTTAAAGTGCCGTGATAAAAAAATAAAATGTTTTGTATTGATAACTTTCTGATGTTATTTAATACGCTAAACCTATTAAAAATTTATATTTAAAATATATTTTAGTACAACAGTTAAGTATTGCATTCTTTCACCAAGTTTTGTCTTTCTATTTCTCAAAATATTTAAATTAAATAAATAAATGTTTTTAAGATTTTAGAATGCAATTAAGGTACTCAGTTGTACAAATATCTTAATGTGATGTGACAACAGCAACTAGTTTGACATAATATTATCAAAATTTATAAATCTTTTAAAACTTTAAATTATCAATATAAAAGTCCATATAAATTTTATCTAAATTAATCATTTTACAAACATTTTCGGTTCCGAAGAATCGCAAGAATAATATTTGCAAACGTTATCAACATTTACAGAAAGCAAACATCAGAACGTACAATTTACAAGGCATACTTTTCCGATCAACCCTATTCTATGCCCCAGTGAAACTAACACCGCGGATAGTTTTGCTTTTTGTTATATTTGCTTGGCAATATTCATCACTCACTACCCATGTCACTGATCAAATAGCATCTACAAAGGACTACCCATATACTTATGACAGATCTATACTTGATAGATAGCTAGTTTTACAAATATATGTATATGTATGTGATATATTTTGAATACAGTTACTGGACAAAAATAGACATATTTTTTAATTTTGATATAAGAATTAGGATTTTAAGCGCCTTGAGAGTATTAACATCATAAACAATCGTAGCTTCATAAGAACTATGAATAGACTACGACACTGATATTATATTTTTGTTACTATTCTCGACTCTTAGTGGACGTGTTCACACTCACTACCAATTACTAACATTAAATCATAACATTCACGTGGCGTAAACATCCTTTCCTAACAAGAGTTTTAAAAAAAGTGTAAAGACCAAATACAAGTCGCTGACAGTCGATCGTAAGTTAATAGACGTAATCTGTTTATACATATTTTTTGTTCCCAAACGTTCGATTTATTTATACAGTCGACTATAACCCGTATGAGAATGTTTATGGATTAAATTAAACTTCCTAGTTCGTTTCTTTAGAACATAGATATTAATTTTGAATGTTAATATCAATGATAGTCATTACTAGTAAAGTTAATTTTAAGAAAAGTTTAAAAAAACAAATATCAAAAAATTATACTGTTATCGATTTAAAATTGGACTATATTTAACCGACTTCAAAAAAAGGAGGAGGTTACTCAATTCGACCGTATATGTATATATATATACGGATATATTATGTTTGTTCGAGGACAACTCTATCGTTTATGAACCGATTTTGATAATTCTTTTTTTGTTGGAAAGGAGATATCCCTAGTTTAGTACATGATAAGGAAACCAGGATCTGATGATGGGATCCCAGAGAAATCGAGGGAAACTCTCGGAAATCCGCATAACTTTTTACTGGGTGTACCGATTTTGATGATTTTTAATTTAATCGAAAGCCAATGTTTAAATTTCATCGAGATCTGATTACAATTTTTGGAGTAATCTTTGATAATACGTATTTACTTGACTATTTTTTCGTCGATCTACGTTGTATTACTTGTCGATGTAATTGAAGTCAGTTTTTTCTTTTCGTTTGCGAGCAAACACAATTATAAAATATACTCGTAGCACTAGTATAATAATTATGAGACATTTGTATAATAAATCCATGCGCTGCCAAGACGGTTTGTCTCACCTTATACTATTTATTATGATAATGACTTGATAATTCACAAAGTTACATTTATAAAAGTTTAGGATATCTTGGGCTCTGTATAAGCGACGTTTCCTTTTCATAATACGCCTCGGAAATACCGTGTCCATATTACACAAAACAACGAAGCTCTGTCTTAAAAAATGGCTCAGGAATCGGTAGACAAGGTAAAACAAACGCACGTAATCTTATCTACGATAAACTTAAACGCAGTAGCAGTTTGCCTTGGGTTCAGTACAAACATGATAAATGATTTCGGTTATAAAAAGCGTTGTTCTATTTTATAAACGAGTTCCGGTCGGAGCGAGATGGGATTCATTCCTTGATTTAATTATAATACCTATTCACCTTGAGAAGTACCTGGAGAAGAAGAGAAACCAACATTATTGATTTACCAGAAAATAATCTAATCTATGCTAATTAATGTTAAAGTAATCTTAAAAAATTACAAATTTACGCAAATCATATACTTAAACAAATAAAGCGCAGACTTCACATCATTAAAAACAATGTTTTAATAAAAAAGCAAAGAAAAATTTAATTGTAACCAAAAATTAGAGGGTACATCGACAGTAACAATAAAAAATGAAAGCAAAACCGCGTTTAAGTGTGTCGTAAAAATAAAAATTAAATAAAAAATGCTGAGGGTGGAAAGTTCGGTAGCGTAATTCTGCTTGGCAATTATATCATGTTCTGATGGAGCAACGCTCTTTTAATACTACGAGTACCTGTCCCTAGGCTATTAACCTCGGCCAAGGAGCAATTAGATGTTACATAAGCATACAAAACATCATTTTCTTGATAACTGTGATTCCACGACTGTGTTAATAGAAATATAAGACGTAGAAACATATATGCTGGATATTGTTTACTGGTAATATAAAATATTGTAACTGCTATTTAATTTTTTAAATTTACAGCTACAAGCTTCAAAGATAACTAAAATAGTTCTGAGTGTAAAATCAACGGATCAGTAGTTACATCACAATTAATAAATTAAAAGCAGTAATAGTCAGCATTGTTCTCGCCGTCACTTTATATGTATATCTAGAGAAGCAATTGTAACAGTGTCTTATTTATTTAAAAACACAAAGAAGTCATACGTTAATACAGCAAGTCATTGCTATACTCAGGTAGCTTGTACGTTTCAATTTCTCGAGGCATTTTATTTACAAAAGTAATTAAGTTTGTCTGATAGGGTTTTAAACAGCTCCGGTGCCTCTTGATTCGATGACAGTTAATAAAGACATTCCAAATAAATTTGAGATCAGACTATTTTATCTCTGACTTAGTTTGATAATGAAGAAATGTTATTATGGCTGCTTCGTTTCTTATTAGTGATTATTATTTAAGCCGTGTTGATACGATATCGAGCAGGCATCTTTATTTACGCTTTTTTAATCATTATCATCATCATCATTTCAGCCTATTGCAGTCCACTGCTGGACATAGGCCTCCACAAGTTTGCGCCAAATGTCGCGAACTCATGTGTGTTGTCCATAGTTACCACGCTGGGCTTGATTAATTTATACGTAGAATTATAGAATCGTGAAATTGATCTGATTAAATAGAATCTAAAAACAACATTATAATTTTTGTTTCTTACCATCATTCCTTTATTACCTACATGGCTGAAGTAATAGCCGTTATCATATAATCTTATACATATACATATAATTATACATAAATGTAGAGCGCAGAAGAAACGATAAGTAATAACACCCCACCTAATTCCCAAGTTTAAGAAAGGAGGACGATTTTTATATTGTTCTTTTTTTTAATTTTTATTGCTGTTGGCACGAACTTTGTCGGCACGCCACGTGGTCCGGATAATTGAAATGTCCAAACACTGAATTTATGTTGCTGTTATTACTATGATGACTCTATATCTTTTTTATTACCCTTAGACAACGTACAGATTTAGTAACAAATATCATATTTAAATACTATTCATTAATGTACCTAAAACGTATTTATTTTCGTAGCTCAGATTCGTCATTACATCATTGTACTCTAACGTATGCATGTAAATATTAATTATTAAATGTCCTGATTAATTTTTATTAAAATTCATCATAAAACTGCAGCTGTTTGTAACCAAATTCTGTAATAATGAATATAACGCAGTAAGCGCGTAGGTCCCGCATCCCTCCAGCAAGTAACGCTAGGGCAAAATAATCAGCCCTCAAGGGACAAGCTCGCGTAATTAGCGGCTGTTCATTTCTTAATTTCAATATTTAATTACAAAGGAAACTCGATGACTGCTAAGAAGAAAGAGACGTCATCTTCAGAAAGTACCGCGAATCCGTTTCGTTTTATTCGTTTTGAATTAAAGTCTGATACTGGCTTCTGTATTCATTCTTTGTCTACATTTTCAAAGGGTTTTGATATTTATTTAGTAAAAAATCAATATTGTTCAATTTCATTTGTAATTAAGCAAACGAACGAAATGATTTTATTTCAATTTGAAAGATAATGAATTTGACGAAAGAAACGTCCTTTACTCATTATTCATTATTAAATTACATTTTGATGCAAAATATATGAACGCGGCATTCAACCTCTTTCAAGATATGATATTATCTTCAATGTAACTTTATCTCTTTCACTGAAAAGCCTTCTTACATTCCCTTTGTCGTATCTCTATTGTCAGTCTGGTAATAGCTTCCGACATATTGTCATTTTATTTAATTTCCTTTGTGCTTTTATGAAATTTTCGTTTTAACTATTAGCCAACGTATCTTTAAAATCCGAATGTTACTTTCCTGTATTACATTTTACGAGAAATCTTTTTATTTTTTTGTTTTTTATAAATATTACAATTTAAAGTCGTAGTAGGTAAGTATTACACTTGTTATCAAAAATGAAATAAACCCTTATACCCAAATCAGAATCGAAAAGGGAAAAAATTAAATTTTTCTTTGAAAGTGTTTTTCATTTCCAAATTTCCATTGTAACGGTCGAAGTGTGTTTGGCATGTTTTGTTTCGACTCTTTGACGGCCGCTGGTTCGGACATAACCATTCACGCACACTGTATTGGTACACAGTTTTATTGTGTCAAATTATACAATTTCTGAACGAATGACCACGAAACCCGCCCCTGCGAGCAATGTCACGCCCTCATGCCATTTCATTTACAATGTCTAATATTGTGAGAAATTATACACTAGTAGTTTACTTTTTTGCGTACAATAATATGCATATTTTTTTAAAGGTAATTTATCTTTAAGAAATCAAATTTTGAAAGTCGAAATTTATTTATTTTATATCCAATTTAAATTATTATTATAATAATTATTATTTAAATTATTATTAGTAAGGTTAATCATATTTAATAATATATTAAAATTGTCAAACAACAATCTATAGGTAAGAGTGCTTTTGCTAAATGGAAAAGATGACCCTTTAAAAAAAATTAAATAGTATCTGCGTCAATTTATACATAATTCAGTCCTACATACGCTTTGACAGCTGTTTAACACTTTAGATTATTATTTTATTTAGTACTAGCGACCCGCCCCGGCTTCGCACGGGTGCAATGCTGATACTAAATATACTACAGAATGTCTTTATATATAGTGTGAAGCTAGCTTATAGCATGGTTATTAACATAATAACAACAACATTCAAATATGCGTCGTTAGATTACACGTTGTTACAGAATGGGTTGAAGAAATAAAGGTTCACTGCTCGTTCCCCGTAGGTGATAATATGTAGCCTGTGTTGACCCGACTTTTTAATAATATTCGTGCCAAGTTTGAAGTAAATCCATGCAATACTTTTTAAGTTTATTCCGGACATACATACAGAAAAACAGACAAACAGACAAACATTCTAAAAACTATATTTTTGGCTTTGGTATCGATTGTAGATCACACCCCAAGTATTCTTTTAAAAAAATATTCAATGTACAGTTTTGACTTTCCTACCATTTTATTTTATGGTTTTTTTTTATTTTTTATTTTTTATTTTTTTTTTTTATAGAAGAGATTATGTATAGATAAATGCTAGTAAGTTGTTCCTACTGTTGTTGCACTCTTACAAGAACTCTGAAACCAAAATATCGAACTTAAGAAAATTAAAAATGCATCAGTCATTCCGCAAATTAATGTTAGAATCAAGTCTCGAATCCTGGCGCCAAGTTTTTTTCTTAGCGAGCGAATAATTTAAAAAGAAAAATTTTAATTTCGATCCGTAGCCAATATAACACAATTCCTTTCAATTAACGAATGCATTACTACTGTGTCGCTTTTTAGGATTTAATAGTTTCCATTTATAGTGATATGGTTCATCAACAACAATCCGAGATATCTGCTACCGTTCCCGCCGTTTGTTGTATTTTTTATCTTTAAACGGTCTGTTATGACGCTTTAAAAAACCAACTCGCTACCTGGCGAGCAACACAATTCGTTAGACCCTAAATTAATTTCATCTAATTTTCGAAACGTATATTGTCGAGTCATACGTGTAAGTGATGTGCTAACAGCGGCTTTTAACAAACAGATATTTAGAATCATGAGTAAAAAGACGTGTTTTTCATCGACTGCCATTAAAAAGACACTTGAAAGATAAATGTGGTCTCAAAAGAACAATAACGATATTAGATGCTTTGAGTTTTGAAGTTTATTAATAGGTATGTTTGACTTAAAATTATTTACATTTAAATAATATTTTTTTGAAATGCATAATATTTGTAGAAGTAATAGGTACATATAATGAAACTAGATTATATTGATACAACTAGGAGACAAAGATAAAAGGCAATAAGTTAAGGATTGTTTAAAAAAAAATGTAAATATGACTGTGGGTAGTTTTACTGTATAATTGTCGAAAGCTTAATAATTTAAGAGTGTTTCGGTTAGTATTCTAATCCTAAAGTCTAAACAACAAAGGACCATATACAATAGATAGTTATAAAATTAAATTATCACTAGCCAATAATTTGTCTCGAGATCTCGAAGTTTAAAACTTTGTTCGTTCGATGTTGGAGCGGTGCGAAGTATTCTCGGATCCCTAATCAGAATCTGCAAGAATGATTTTTGATTTTTATAAATTATCTCCTGTTGATTTATGTACCTCGATTTTAGTTATTGAGGTATTTTTGTCAAAGTTTTTTTTTGTGCGTGTTGCGATTATTTTGTAAAAGTTACAATGAGACTGGCGTATCCGTGTAGGATATAAGTCCCTAAAATTAATAAAAGAATTTAAAAAAAAATCTCGAAGCTATGTATTTTTTTTTTTCGAAATAAAAAATACAATCGTATGTTAATCTATTTAAGAGTGTGACTTTTATAGCAGAACGTGTACAAAACGAGAAAAAAAACAACTTTTTTAAACACAAACCGTGAAGATACTTTCTTTTGTAAATGTAGTTAAAGTGGTTACACGACACTATAATTATAACTAATAACAATCTGTGTAAGTATCAGCACAACATTCATAAAAATATAACCGTACGCTATCATGTTTAACTTCACGCTGTATATTGAATGAAAAACTAAATTAATGAAAACAAACAGTCTAAAGATTTGAAACAGAATAGAGTCCCGGACGTGTGATCGTTTAGTGTCGAACGAAAATAAACGTTATGATTTGTTAAACAGATTATTAGAAAAACATCAGCCGCCGACAAGGAGCAAGGAAATCATCTGTTTTATCAGTTCAGATACCGTTATAACGACACGAGAACTTTATATGTAATTGAAGATGTAATTTAATATACGCAAAACATGAAACCTATTTATACATATTTACGTCATTTTCTTGCACTTTGTTTTCGTCCTGTCTTCGTCCATCTAATAAGTACATAATTAGAAGTAGTAGTTAAATACATTATTCTAGTCGGTTGGTATGTATTAGTATGTTACTGAAACCCAAACCTTAACCTATTATTATTCTAACCTACCAAACCTATTTGCTATTCATCATCAATTAATGTTAATGTTGAATTTTATTTCTGTTTGTTAATAATTTACTTTCAGAAATTAAAAAAAAAAACATTATTTCAAAAAGTTGCAAATATAAAATAGTAAAAATTAGATATACATAAGTATTTAAATAGTTTTAAATGCCTTTCAAAATTATAATCCAGGGATCTTCCCAATACTATAAAGGTCTATAAAGATCCGAATCAATAGACTAATTCATAATGTAACCTACCAGTGTACATTTCTATACTTGCGGGAATTTTAAAATAAACACAAGATATTCATAAATCAAGATCGTAATAGTTACATTCTGGCGCTCTGTAAGTACGTCTGAAAAATCTTTTGTTTGATCAGACTTAAACATCTGGATGTTGAACAGAAGTTCATAATAAAATATGAAGAAAAAACACGTTAAGTCCTTTTGTATCGACCGCTTCTGTTTGTACATCCCTATGAATGAACACTCTTGATACTTTACACGTTAAAGGAACAGTTAGAAAAATTCAATTTGTACTGCAATTTATAAAAATAAATTAACCGTTGTAAGCTGTTGATGCATTGTCCTTATCGTTTAATCATTGCCAATTAATGGACAATGTTAAGCCAGCCAGAAAAAAATATAAGTAGTACGCCTGAAGGACTGCAGTGTATTACGTTAATTGCGTTTATATCGCATTAATAAAAACAGAAAATAACGATGAATAATATTCATTAGTTTTATTAAATGCCAGCTTTACCGGTTTGTTACTGTAGCGGAGTTTTATGGATAACAATATAAATCATCAAACGAGACTAAAAGTCAAATCGATGTCTTTATTCAATATAGCTGTTTCCACAAAATATTATTGAATATCAACGAGTACAAGTTTTGGTTACCGATTCGAGTTGGATTTGCATACGTTGTTATTAATTAACATACAACATTCTTATTTTAACCCGTTTAAATAATACAATTCTATGTGGTGCTGGAACTTTTTTTTAGAAAACTGAATGAAACTGATGAATGAACGATCTTACCGCTGGTCAAATGAAAAGCATCATATAAAACGCTGATTTGGGATAACAGTCCCACGAATACATAGTACCTATACCGTATATTAATTAGTACTTATTATATTCAAAACATTAAAATACTATGTAGAATTTGTTATAAATCTTATACTATATATAATCTGAATCTCGGAAACGGCTCCAACTATTTTCATGAAATTTAGTAGTAGCAGGGGATTTCGTGGGAGATAAATAAATCTAGCTAGGATTCATTTTAAAAAAATGTCGTTTTATCCCTGTTCTTAGGCAATGAAAAAATGGCTACAATATCGTTAGAATACGAAGGTAAATTTCGCACTTGTCAATAAAGTTGTAATAGCTCAGGTGGGAAATCGGCCGGTCGCGATCGACCGAAAAGACCACGGTTCTAATCCTCATACTTTCGGATCGATTATTTTTTTTTTCTTGTTGCACTCGTTATTTTTTATTTAAATAGCCAGTTCTTATTTTTTATTATTATTTTGGTAAATTTGAAAAATCTTATTCTTATTTTATCATTATTATTTTTTAATTATTTTTTGATTTTTGATTTTTTATATATATTTATATTTTTTATTATTATTTGAATTCGTTTTTTCGGGATTTATACCATGTACCTTTTTATATTTGAGGCTCCGATATTTCGGCGCAGTTGCATGCGCCATGGTCACGGAAGAACTGTTTGATTATTGCGGGTAGATGTTATGGGCAGACATATCGGTCTACCCTCCGTCTCAGTCTTCTATTACGCTCGATACCGGTACCACTGTCTGCAAACTCTCTACTCACTCGAACCTGTTCTCGACACACGATACTCACTGTATCCATACGCGAAACGGCACTTTTACGTTTTCCGTTGTCCCGACACAAACGAACCACTGAACTCCAGACACTCGACAGTTTAAACCCATCCTCACGATTGAAATTTTTGTGTTTGGTAATTTCAATCGCTTCCCTGACCATTCTCGGTACGAAACGATATATCGTTACGCAAAAATCGGCCATCGCTGAACACTTGATACAATCGGGCACAAATCACTGGATCGAGTTGCATAATCCTCAGATTATCTCAACAGAACGCCACCACATACCGAGAATGGTCAGGGAAGCGATTGAAATTACCAAACACAAAAATTTCAATCGTGAGGATGGGTTTAAACTGTCGAGTGTCTGGAGTCCAGTGGTTCGTTTGTGTTGGGACAACGGAAAACGTAAAAGTGCCGTTTCGCGTATGGATACAGTGAGTATCGTGTGTCGAGAACAGGTTCGAGTGAGTAGTGAGTTTGCAGACAGTGGTACCGGTATCGAGCGTAATAGAAGACTGAGACGGAGGGTAGACCGATATGTCTGCCCATAACATCTACCCGCAATAATCAAACAGTTCTTCCGTGACCATGGCGCATGCAACTGCGCCGAAATATCGGAGCCTCAAATATAAAAAGGTACATGGTATAAATCCCGAAAAAACGAATTCAAATAATGTTAAGAACCATGGAAATTTAAAACAATATATTTTTTATTATTATCGGTAAAAAAATATTATTCATATTTTATAAATATGTAATTCGTATTTAAATACGATTTCCAAAAAACACGATTTACTAAAAATACCGAGCTATGCTCGGTCACCCAGGTACTGTATGTTATACAAGATCTTGTCCAACAGATATCCTTTAAACCTTTTGTCTGTATTAAGTTAGCTTATATACAGCCTTTGAATATTATAAACTGAATTTATATCAAATATTTTTTCTAGCATCAACACAATTATAGGAATAAACCTAAATTACTAAATAAAATTTTCATAATAATAAAGTATCTAAGCAATTGAGTCGCGCTTCAAGTGCAGCCGAAACGTACTCACAATACTTCATAGTAACTATCTGAGATTTGTTTTGATAATACATCATAAAACTATTAAATATTAGATCGCTGAGTGAGAATACCCGATCTGTTTTTACATTTCAACGCAAGTGATAACCGACGAGCGAGTGAAGATATCCACGCAAGGGCTGCTCTTTTTACTGTTGTCAGCGAGTGAAGCTTAAATCCAAATTAGTACAATTTATTCTAACCAGATATATAAACTATTCTAATCTCAATGAGCTCATTACTTAAACCCAGATATAGCACCCACCATGGCGTAATCGTTTTGTTATTTCAGCATTTAGACGATGTTTAAACCTTGTTTTGTTTTGTCGAAGGCATGTGGGAATCATTCTATTGTGTTCTACATCCGGATTATGGTTTGTTCTTCTGCATTTGATTTTAGGTTAATTTGTTGTCGAGTTGTACTTACCTATATTATCATGCTCTTCAAAACTTTAATTATGATATCGTTTTAATTACAGTAAAAATATTTTTATATTTATATATAACTAGGTCAAACAAACGTACGGCTCACCTGATAGTAAGCGATTACTGTAGCTTATAGACGTCTGCAACACCAGAAGCATCGCAAGCGCATTGCTGATCCTCTCCCCAATTCCCCCCAGGAACTCTTGTTACCTTACTAACCACCAGGAACACGACACTGCTCCAATAAATAGTTATTTAGCTGTGATCTTCTGTAAATTCGTGGTGTACCTCAGTTCAATTTGTTTATACTTTTTGATCTGTTAAATGAGTCATTTTTGAGTCACGTTTGATGTCATCAGAGTGGTATTTTTAAAAATAATTATCAGTATTAGTTAGGAGTATTTTTTTACCTAATTTATTTAATTACCAACATTTCGTTGGTCCTATATGTCCCAAAAGAACCTTCTGTACATTGAGGGATATAGGTGCTATAAAAATAGGAATTACCTACTGTGCTTTGAGGGTTAAGATTGTTTTACACAATTACATTTCCTGAGTTCACTTTCGAAAATGTGCTGACATCTACTGGATTAGTTTTAGGTTCACGACATGTAAGTTAAGATTTCAAAAGATATACCCTCCAAACTATTGCGATATCCAATTAAATAAATAAAAAGTACGAATTAAATAACCAAAGATTTCATACATTGTCGTGTATATAAGTCGTTTGAAAAACGATGAATAGGATAAGATACAAATATACAGTAGTTCACTTAAATACAAAAAAGTATAGTTAATATCTTTAATAATGAATGAAACTACATTTTTCATTCTCGGAGGAATATTATCTGTGCCACTTGACATGTGTCAGCAGCCAACTTCCGTTCCCATCCTTTGCTTATCTTGAGCAAATATAAAATTATACTAATGTACTACTGAGATGGAAAATATGTCTTTCTTTTTATGTTACGCAATTATGTAAATAAGTGAGACATGTTTTTTTTTCAGTTAGTAAAGATAGAAAAATTACACAAGCAGTGGAAAATTTCAATCAATTAGATCGGTATGTTTAATCTATATGACACTGTGTAAAGAATAAGTAACAATGTGTGTCTTCATTTCATCATTATAATCGTTATTTTTACTTTGTACTCATTACGAATTTTACGTATTTATTAGCGAGTCTTTTATACTATTTATTGTTACGCATATTTGGTATACTTTTAACAAATGTAAAATGTGTAAGAAACATGTAACATAACAAATATTTTGTTGGAAAATATGTGTAATGATGTGATGAAAAACATTTTTGTACTTATCTACATTTGACTGATAAAACAAAAAATATTATATTATTTGTTTACTAGCTGTGCCTGCGACTTCGTCCGCGTGGAATTTAAAAAAATGGTATTTGTTCAGTTCGCAGTTATAAAACAAATAAATTTCTGAAATAAAAGTAGCCTAAGTTACTCCTTATTACAACTGCCAGTTAAAGTCCCGTCAAAATCTGTTTAGTCGTTTAAAAGATTAGCCAGAACAAACAGACAGATAAAAATTGTAAAAAATGTTATTTTGGTATATGTACCGTGTATACATATGCATTTAGTAAAAAGCGGTTATTTTAATAATACAAACAGACACTCCAATTTTAATTATTTGTATAGATTAGTTTGAAATTTCTGAGTTACTAAATTCAAACCCTAATGTAACATCGGTAAAAAATGAATAAACATAACCTGTGCAAATATAAGAGGGCTGCTATCATTATCATTTCTAATTATAAATATTATCTACAAAATGTCATTATTAATCAAATAAATGGGAACATCTTCAGCAAAAGGAGGCGCCACTTTATCAATGAAAAAAGTTAATAGACGTAATCAATTGAGCCGAAAATGTATGCGAGAAAAAAAAAACAAAGCTAGTCACGCGATGAGAGCTGTCAAAACCCAAGCTCTCACCTGTGCGCTAACGGTTTTTTTAATGCACTTATAATAGAATGCAATATCAATAATTGTCTATCATCGCTTTGTTCTGAAACTATATAATTATAGTGACATTAGTGTGATCTTTAACCTTTCATTTTAGTTAACACTTATCAATTTTGAAGTTGTTACTTCGAATATCAATTTAAAATTTCTTTGTATAAATCATTACTAATGCTACAATTTGATGAATTTTATGCAAAAAACCAACCTTTATTTACACATACTATCCATTATCAGCGATGCAGGTCTTTTGAGGTGTGAATAAAGCCGCCCTCTGGCATGCCGCGGTTTGTGGCTAGCCCATAATATCCTCGTTAACGTCTTATTTAATAGAAATTCCATATACGACTGAATCCATACAATTTATCTAGGAATATACAAGAATACTTAAATATTCCCACTAAGTGCTAAACAAATAATTATGTATCCAATATTATTATAATAAATCAGAATCATGTAATACTATTTGATGCTAAATACACGCCAAAGTTAACCACGGTATATAATAAATTTGACTGAAATATTTTTAAAAGAAAACGTGTTTACTATTTTTAATTAGTTCTTTAAACAGAAAAATTACAGGTATGTATTTTGTTACTATATATTTTTGATTTATTGCCACTGTGTACGTTTGTACGTTCAAAAAAGAATGTTGAGTGTAATAAATGAGGTCATGATGCACTCGGATCAGTCGCGTGCCGCGGTCTGCGGTTAACCCGTGTATTGCTTGCTTTAAATCGCCCCATTAGGGATATTAAACTTACGAGAAACTGGTATTTTTATCAAAAAAGTATGGGACTAGTAATAAAGTATTTTACTTAATTGAAATATTTGTCAAAGAATCGTCAGGAGAACAACAAAAACTTCTGTCCTACGCTTCGTTATGGATACGTCCTAGATGTGAAAACACTTAATAGTTGTTTTTCGAATTTCAAAAAAATTACAGTACCTTCTGTTTTATATTATGAATAAAATCTGTAATTTAAAATCACATTATCGAACATACTTTCATATTATTGGCGACTACAAATCAACACGCACCCCTTTAATTAAACTGGCGGCACTATGTCAACTGTAACTATAGGTACAACTAGTTAACTATTAGACACGAAATAAAGTCCCATATAATTTACTGGTATAACTGTAATGTATTGTTTACTTTACGGGGTTGAGCTGGTGCTAGTTTTAACAAACAATGTTTTAGTCGGTAAAATTAGAGCTCTGGCATTTTAATCAAACATTATTAGTAAAAACCAACTCTTACATTCTTTACATGTGCCTATTCTCTGACAACGTTAATATATTCTAATTTAATCATCGTTTAATTTAATATTGTAATAAACATATACAAAATACTAGACTTTGTTAACGACTTTGCTTGCCAAAAATTACACTTTTTTAGATCCGTTAAAACTTCATATCCTCTATTACAAAAAATATTTGACCATTTTTAGCCGACTTCAAAAAAGGAGGTTTTCAATTAGTTTTTTTTTTTGTTTTATGTGCGTTACATCAAGACTTTTTATTCAGTGGACCGATTTCGATGTTTTTTTTAAATCGAAAGCTGATTCTTGTCATTAAGTTCAATTTAAATATGATCATGATTTGATGACTACTTGAGTAATCTTTTATGACGTGTATTTACCTCTTTTTTCGTTTACCTACGTTGTGAGGAAAGTCCAATTACTTTAATAATGTCCAATATAATAATCAGTTGATTCTGTAACAAGTAGTGTGTAAGTCAGCAAATCGTACGTGAAAGCCCGAGAATTGTCTGTTAAATTCTACTTCTAGACTCAGCCTTCATATAAACAACCTGCGTCCTGCGTCCTACCTATTCAATAGCATAATCGAAGCAGCGCGACGTCCATTCAATTATCCCTGAAAATTGAGTCTCATTAAAATAATAAAGCAGCCGGCGGCGAAATCAAATTGAACGATAACAAAAGCTTGTGTTAATTCGAGGCGACAGCGCATTTTGCTCATGTGCGATAAGGGACATTCAGTCGTACAAGTCGGATGCTGATACTTCATTATCGCGAAACTCACATTATACAAATATTTAATCAATTCGAATTTTTATCTTACCATCTGTAGATAATGGCTGCTTATTTACATTTAAGATATTGATAAATTCTTCGATACTAAATCATAGATCAAACGGAATTATAATTATATTTTCTAAAAGTGTCACAGATAATTATGTTTAGTAGTGTAGTAGTAATGGTATATCTCCTATATAGTATAACTTGCATGAAACACAAATATAGTATCTGTAATTCAAGCACTAAATTTAGTTAATGTATAGTGGCGAACACGGTGCATAGATCATAGGAACAGCCGACCCTGTTTGCACAATAATAGCGGTGTGCTCCTCAATGCAACCCCAAATGCAATTGTGTACATTCGTGCGAGTATTGAGTTACAGTAATGCGATGGAAACATTTGCATCCTGACTGCCGATAGTTTGGTTAAGGTGTGGACTTATTACGGACCTGGCTTTTCTACAATATTATAATAGTCATTAAGAATAATATAATTGTGAACAAAATTATCATTACATAATATAAAACACCGTGGGTGTCGTAAGAGGCGACTAAGGGATATCACAGTTTCACTACCACCTTGGAACTTAAAAAGCCGACCGGTGGCGGGATAACCATCCAACTGCTGGCTTTGAAATACACAGACCGAAGACGGGCAGCAGCGTCTTCGGTGCGACAAAGCCAGTACTGCGGTCACCAACCCGCCTGCCTAGCGTGGTGACTATGGGCAAAACACATGAGTTCACGTTATTTTTGGCGAAAACTTGTGGAGGCCTATGTCCAGCAGTGGATTGTATAGGCTGTAATAATAAAAAAAAAATAATATAAAACAAAGTCGCTTCCCGCTTTCGCATGCTTAGATCCTTAATACTACGCAACGGATTTTGATGCGGTTTTCTTTTGTAGAGTGATTCCAGAGGAAGGTTTATATGTAGTATAAATATATGCATAATATAATAGAGGAACACTGATAGTATTTACAACCGTGCGAAGCCGGGGCTAGTCGCTACTATAATAATAATTATGTTAATGGAATCAAGTTGAATTACTTATTTTTAAGCGACTTCAAAAAATGACATGGCTCTCAATTTCGTTGTATTTTTTTATGTGTGTATTACCTTACAACTGTTCACTGGGTGTTCAGATTTTATTTTAAATATCATCGAAATCTGACGAGTAGGTACTTTTTGAGTTGTCCTTAATAATGCGTCTTTAATTGATTGTTTTACCTACCTACCTACGTCGTTTTATTTGTCAATGTAATTGAAGTCGTTTTTTTCATTTGCGAGCAAACACAATTATCGTATTAGGTTATAGAAAAATTTTCCGATATTGAGTCTCATCTAACTTAAATTTAAACACATACCTACGGTAAAAAAAACCAAACCCATCAAAAATTTCAAATAATATAAAAACCGTCAATAAAACATAAGTAATGATTAATAATTTTCAGGAACATATTTTGATAAAAAGGCTTTCATTCCACAATTGCTCGCAGATTCGTATCTTCTATAAAGCCCCAGTCTCCCCTATTTGGTGACCACTTGGTGACACTGGGCGGTCATCCCGCAAATTGCTCTTTCCAAACAAAATTGTCAATAAAACTCATCTGATTCGCAGTTAAACAAGCGAACGACATTATTAATTTATGTGATGTAATATGGCGCAAGCGTTGCCGGGATATAGTGTAAATTATTAATAGTGCTGGGGTAAAAATTAAGCTTAAATCGAATGGGTAGTTTGGACAGTAACGTCCGTTTTATGTTTCTATGGACAGATTAATTTGTAGGGCGATAACAGTCCCCGAAATCTCTGTAATAATAATCACGTGAATCGCGACACATTGAATTCATGCATGATAGCAATAATTACACATTTTAATGGCTAAAATAGTTAATAAATAAAAGTTTTATATTAATTAAAGCGCCTCGTAATTAATATCCTTTTTGGAGTTTACGGAGGTGAAAATGAAACAATCACATTTCCTGCCCGTAGGCAGGTACTGAAAAGCAAATAGCTCCCTCGCGTCTCGATGTTATCTTAAGAGAAAGCGATTACACAAATCTGAAGAAGCTATTAATCCGGCTCGCTGCCCTCGAATGGCATCATGGTTTGTTTAATAAAATCGCGAATTTACATATCAAAACCTACAAAGGGGCATAATTGGACCCGATGACTTAGAAAACGTAGTGGGTGAGGCGGGGGCCACCCCGACAACAAACAAAGGAATTATACCCGCCTCAAGAAACTTTTAGCAATGGAAAACGCCTTAACAAACAGACGCGTGTGTATCTAATGAAATTCCTATGGTTGCATAACATACCCGTGTGAGCGCTGAGCGTTATTAGCGGAATTATTTCTTGGGGTAAAATCTTTGAAGGCGGCTGCTCTTTTGGAAAAGTTGTTAAGAAAATGGGTTGAGTACTTTTCGAGATTTCATTAGTTTCTAACTATGTAGTGCGCTACACGAGGCATCTAATTTATTGGGTAGGCGTAGCTGAAGGAACGAATGGGCAGCGAGCATTTGGAAATAGAATAGAATTGCCGAATCACGCCGCTTTGAGCCGAAGCCGCCGCGACTCGATTCGTTAAGAGACAAATGTTTGGATTTAATTCTAATATTTTTTAGGTGCTAAGTAATTAGTAACGGTATGTTTAACCCGAATAATTCGATCCGCGACTTCGGCAGCTACCTCATTCCAATATAATTAATTTTGTTGATGATTTGGTCTCTTCAAGATCGCTATTTTATAACAAAGAATGCGTTTACTTATTCGCAACGGATGGTTTCACTACACCGAGTTAGCATCACTAAAGAAGCGTAAAAATCGTTGGAATTTCGTCTAAGAAATCAATTCCAAATAGAAATTATAAATCGGCCTCATCATATCTATGGCAACTTGAGAAATATTTCAGTAGCGTAAATTACCGTTTCTCACAAAAATGAAGGCATCTTCTTATAAATGAACAATGCAGAAGTGAATCGAATCGCCTACTGAGTCGTTTCAAGTGACTTCAAAATACCAATGGTATGGGAAAGCGATTCAAAAAAGGGCTTAATAGACATCGAACGGTATTTCGTGTAGATATAAATTATCAAGTTTTGTCGTTGATTTTTTAAACTGTTACCGCTAAAGTTAACCCTTAAAATAAATCCGATAATATAAACTGTTGCCGAGCCAATCTTAGAACAAAATACAAATTAGAATTATCCGTCTCGATATGAGCACCATCCATCGCTGGATCAAATGCAAGGCGTGACGATGAATTATCGGATCTATTAACTCGCACGACTCCGGGATTCCATCGCAGTCATAGATACTGATATGTATAGAGAGAACAATGGTTATTTAGTACACAAACATATGTACATACATAAACATATATATTCATCTAAGTATGGTTTTATATATAACAGTTAAAATAAAGACACGCATCGTTGGCGCAACGGTCACAGCCATGGATGCAGGTTCGATCCCCGCACATAACAAACATTTATATTGGCCATACAGGTGTTTGCTGTGGTGTGGGTGTTTGTGCAGTCCTTGTGGGTCTCCCCACCGTACCTCAGAGAGCACGCTAAGCCGTCGGTCCCGGTTATCATGTACCTGATAGCGATCGTTACTCATAGTAGCATTGGAGCAGCGTGGTGGATAAAGTTCTGATCCTTCTCCTACATGGGGAAAGAGGCCTATGCCCAGTAGTGGGATATTACAGGCTGAAGCGAAAATAAAGACGGTTTTGGTTTAAGTTAACGAATATTTTGAAACTAATATTGTCTTCTCTATTTATTCCGAACTCTATAACATTGAACAGACAATTTGTACTAATTATAACGCGCGAACGAAGCAAGATGCGATTATTTTTCGCTCAGAATTTCGAAATGAATTAATCACCACAAATAAGGGGGATAAAACACCTTTAAACGTAAATAGTTTTGCATATAATTAAAAAAGAAATTGACTATTAAGCATAGCTCTGACCTCAAAGACAAAAGAATCGGAGCTGTATGGAATAATGGTTTTCGATAGGCACACGTGTACAACTGTGACGTGTGGGTAGTGTAACCTAACACGTACTAGAACAAAGGCTGACAGACAGAAGTGTCAATATCCTGATGGAGAGAGCTCATAAGATGCCCCTATGACGACGGCTGCACTCATTCATACCGTATAATAGCACTTTACTTAGTCTGTGGGAATGTTAGAAAAGCGCATTAATTAAAACTTAGTTTAGAATACAAAATAAACTTATGTTTCTTTTTTGTTTTAATTTTGAAACAATCGCCTGTAAACATATCTATATCGTATGTATGAATATATATATGATATATAATTATGTTTATGTCTGATAGTACATATTTTGCGTCCCTATCCCAACTTACAATCAATTCTAGTCCTCGGCCCAAAGGTTACTTGGAAGAAATCGCTGCTTTAGCGATAAGGCCGCCTGTTGCAACTAATGCAATTTTATTATTTTTGTTTACTTAATTAAATTTATGTTACTTTTTATGTTGGTGTGCAAAAAATTATAAATAAATAAATAAAATATCTTTATTTTTTAATATTTACTAAATTCTAAAACAATCTAGAATTTGAAAAAGTACCTAAAAGAAATTGGTCCCATCGCTAGTAATTAATACAATAAATCCAGAAAGGGAAATA